>NW_022103916.1:6160213-6177812 GCF_000313985.2 Echinops telfairi | reverse complement strand
TTCCTATCTGTACCAGTGTACATCCTCTGGTCTAGCCAGATTTGTAAGGTAGAATTGGGATCATGATAGTGGGGGTGGGGGGGTGGGGAGCAAGCATTTGGGAACTAGAGGCAAGTTGTATGTTTTATCATTGCTACCTGTGCACTAACTGTCTCATCTCCCGGCGACCCTTCCGTAAGGAGATGCTGGACATAACTTTTGGAGGTCCACCATTCACCCTACTGTAATATATGCCCAGGCTACTTAGACAACTATACAGAAGATTTTTTATAAGCAGTTATGCCAACTATGATGACATAGAATACTATGCGATTAGATGATGTGTCATAATTAAATCCCAAGCATGATTCTCCAGTCGGCTGGCTTATTTTATGGAGTACATACCTAAATTAAATTTTTTTTTGCTTTGTAATCCCTGTAATGCCCTACATACCAGGGTTTTGTTTTGTTTTAATGTGTTAGCAATTTTTAAATATGTTATATTCTCAATCAGCCCATCACTTGAGAAATAATAAAATGTTTTTGGAGCTTGAAAAAAATACAGGACTCTAGTATTATTTCCAGAGCTAAAGTAGGTTTTCCCCTGGTACTGTCTTTTCCCAAAGACAGTTGCAAGCACAATTTTAAATGGCCACCAACACTTAATCATTTTACTGGCTCATTAAAGCACTCTAGTAATTAAAAATTTGAGTATCCAACAAAATGGTGATTCAATAACACCTGGTATCCTCCTAGGACACTGATATTAGATATGTAAACATTAATTAATAAACCACCTCTTTTGTTTCCTGTAGTTTCCCCCTGTGCAGCACCCAATTATCAGGATCCTTGATAGGAAGGTCAATTTGTTGCCACCTGACCACCAGCATGTTTAAGATAGGTTTCCTTTGCCACTTTGCTCAAGTCGTATTATTCTAAATCTTCCCTGTATGAAACCAATTGCCAGAGTTGTTCCTGCAAAGTAGCTAATGAAATGAATCCTTACTTCATTTAAATGGAGTCATTTGATTATGTACTAGTTCTATACTCTGTGAAATGCTATCAGTTTAAACAGAACTAGAGCCACTGGGAATTGCATTTATTAGATCATGCTCTGTATCTCTATTTTCATGTTACACAGAACTTCAACAGTATGTCCCCTTAGAGAACTTTTAAGAACGTCGAAGACTAAAATATTTTCTTAATAGCATCTCTTCTTTTAAAAAAAATCATTTTCTTGGAGGCTCATGCAACTCTTAGCACAATCCATACATATATCCACTGTGTCAAGCACATTTGTACATTTGTTGCCATCATTCTCAAAACGTTTTCTTTCTACTTGAGACCTTGGTATCGGCTCCTCATTTTTCCCCTCTCCTCACCCTCATGAACCCTTGATAATTTATAAATTGTTATTATCTTGTCATACCTTACACTGTCTGACATCTCCCTTCACCCACTTTTCTGTTGTCCATCCCCCAGGGAGGAGGTTATATGTAGATCCTTGTAATCGGTTCCCGTTTCTACCCCATCTTCCCCCCACTCTCCCATTATTGCCACACTCAGCGCTGGTCCTGAGGGGTTCTTCCATCCTGGATTCCCTGTGTTTCCAGTTCTTATCTACCAGTGTATATCCCTCTGGAGCATCTCTTCTTTTGATCTTCCAGAAACATGGACACATTTATCTTTAATTCTTAAGTTTGATTTTTTCCAAGAGTTGAGAATAATACATGAGGTATAGGCTAGTGTTTGTGTGACTTTATGTGAAATTGTTTCTTCTCCTTAGTTAGATATCAACTGGGTTTTCATCCTGAAATCTTTGACAATTTAATTTAAATATTCATGATATACTATTTTTTACACATATATTGTTGGAAAGGTACAATCACAAAACTGATACTTCCACAGCCATTTCCGTTGTGTTTTCAGAGTAGTAAGCACATTCCTGTGGCTTTTAGTCATTCCGGGGCCCTTTGAACTAGATGATAACAGGACCTAAGAATTTAGATAAATCCCCTATTCCCATATTGGCAGTACTTAAGATCTTTAGACGCGGTACATGAACTGGAAAATCTCTTCCCCTACCTCGGTCTTTGAACTTTACTCCCTTACTAAGGGTAGTATTAGGGTTTATACTGGGACTCTCTTAAATTCCACAGTAGACATGTCATTCCTTTCCATCTCACCTCTCACCTTGAAATAAAGCTGATAAACCATACAGTAAAATATGACATAGGAAGATGAGACTAAGGATATTTTTTAAATTTCGTTATACAAAAATAACAGCTAGAAAAAAAACTGAAGCCTTCTGAAATTACCCCCCCCCCCAAAAAAAGTCTCTATAAATAAAAGAGTAAAGAAAGTTTGTTCTAGTTTTTAATAGTTTGTGCTTTCTTTTCTATTGAATGTTTACACTGGTTTATTTTGTTGTTGTTTTTGTGGGGTTTTCTGGATATGAAACCAAGATTGGTAAATCTATAAAGATAGTAACCGAAATAATGGTTTCTTGGGGGTATAGCAAGAGAGGTTGGGTGAAATGAAGTGAAACTAAGAATGAGTACAAGAAGAAAATTTCTAAAATTGATTGTGGTGATGGATTGTACAGCTCTTTTTATTTTTTAATGTTTCCCAAGTGAGTCTATTTTCATCTCTGCAGAAGTTGACATCAATTTTTCAAAATGCATAGTGAAATAAAGTGTAGGTTTTTCCCAAGTCTTTTTCGTTTGCTCCATTTTTTACTTCAAGTGTGTTTGTAATTGCTCTTGAAAGCATTTTTATCAAAACTACTTCAAAATTTGTGTCAGATAATTCTAACACCCCTAACTGTTAAAAAAAATCATTTTATTGGGGACTTTTACAGTTATTTTTTTAAAACCATTTTATTGGGGGCTCGTACAACTCTTTATCACAATCCATACATACACCATTGTGTCAAGCATATTTGTTGCCATCAGCATTCTCAAAATATTTGCTTTCTACTTGAGTCCTTGGTATCAGCTCATTTCGCCCACCCCTCCCTCATGAACCCATGATAATTTATAAATTATTGTTATTTTGTCCTGTCTTACACTGTCCGAAGTCTCCCTTCATCCACTTTTCTGTTGTCTGTCCCCCAGGGAGGAGGTTATATGTAGATCCTTGTAATTGGTTCCCCCAATTACACCCCACCTTCCCTCCACCCCCTCAGTATCGCCACTCTCACCACTGGTCCTGAAGGGTTCATCTGTCCAGGATTCCCTGTGTTTCCAGTTCCTATCTGTACCAGTGTATATCCTCTGGTCTAGCCAGATTTGTAAGGTCGAATTGAGATCATAGGTAGGGGGGAGGAAGCATTAAAGAACTAGAGGAAAGTTGTGTGTTTCATTGTTGCTTCCCTGCACCCTGACTGGTTGGTCTCCTCCCCACTACCCTTCTGTAAGGGGATATCCAGTTGCTTATAGATGGGCTTTGGGTTCCCACTCCACACTACCCCTCATTCACAATGATTTGATTTTTTGTTCTTTGATGCCTGATACCTGATCCCTTCGACACCTCGTGATTACACAGGTTGGTGTGCTTCTTCCATGTGGGCTTTGTTGCTTCTGAGCTAGATGGCCGCTTGTTTACCTTCAAGCCTTTAAGTCCCCCAGATGCTGTATCATTTGATAGCCGAGCACCATCAGATTTCTTCACCACATTTGCTTATGCACCCATTTGTCTTCAGCAATTGTATGAGGAAGGTGAGCATCATGGAATGCCAGTTTAATAGAACAAAGTGTTCTTGCATTGAGCGAGTACTTGAGTGGAGGCCCAATGTCCATCTGCTACCTTAATACTAAACCTATGCATATATGGACATAGATCTATTTCTACATCCTCATATATAAATATATTTACATATGTACATATATTAATATGGCAACATATTGTGGAAGTGGACAGACTTTGGACCTCTGGCTCAAGCCCTCCATCAATGCAAGAACAATTTGTTCTAACAACCTGGCATTCTGTTATGTTCACCCTCCCAATATGATCGTTGAATACAAAATGAGTGCATAAGCAAATGTTATGAAATTGGATGGTGGGTGCCTGGCTATCAAAAGATATAGCATCTGGGGTCCTAAAGGCTTGAAGGTAAACAGGCAGCCATCTAGCTCAGAAGCAACAAAGCCCACATGGAAGAAGCATACCAACCTGTCTGATCACGAGGTGTCGACGGGATCAGGTTACAGGCATCAGAAGACCCAAAACAAATAATCATATTGTTGAGAACCAGGAGGTCGTAGTGGAGACCCCAAACTCATCTGTAGACATTGGACATCCTCTCACAGAATGATCTCAAGGAAGGAACAAGTCAGCCAAGGTGCAGTATAGCACCAAAGAAAGACACAACATTCCTCTAGTTCTTTAATGCTTTCTCCCTCCAACTGTCATGACCCCGGCTCTACCTTACAAATCCAGCTAGACCAGAGTATATATACCAGTACTGACAAGAGCTCTCGACACACAGAATCAGGATAGATAAACCCCTCTGGAACAGAAATGGGAGTAGTGATACCAAGAGAGTAGGGAGAAAGTGGGGGCAGAAAAGAGGGAATCGATTACAATGATCGACATATTAACACCGCTCTCCAAGGGGAAGAGCAACAGGAACGTGGGTGAAGGGAGACAATGGTCAGTGTAAGATATGAAAAAAATCATTTATAATTTATCAAGGGTGGGAAGGAGGGGGAAAGAGCTAATATCAAGGGCTCAAACAGAAAGGAAAAGTTTAGAAAATGGTGGTGGTAGGGGGGAGTGGGGAAAGAGAGGAAAAAGTCAGGAGCTGATGCCAGGGGCTTAAGTGGAGAGCAAGTATTTTGAGAATGATGAGGGCAATGAATGCACAAATGTGCTTTACACAATTGATATATATATATATGGATTGTGATAAGAGTTGTATGAGCCCTTAAAAAAACAATAAAAAATGATGGTGGCAACATATGTACAGATGTGCTTGATACAATGGATATATGGATTGTTATAAGAGCTGTAAGAGCCCCCAATAAAATGATTTTTAAAATAATAAAATGGTGAATTCAAGAATGATGATCTGCTATAAAACCCCTATTAATTCACCAAAAATAATGTGATAGCTAAAACAATCATAAGTAAGGAGTCAATACTTTTTTATTTAACAGAGTAAATTGTTGGTTTTATGCAAAATGTTTTAGAGTAACTTGTATTACTGGTTTAAATTCAAGAATCCCAAGAAATTAATTCAGGTAGGACCCCTTAAGCTTTTATTAAGTCCAGAATAAGTTGACTTCTCTGACAGTACTTCAAACTCTTTTTAAAAAATCTGTCTATGAAATAAAATACATTTTTCTTGCTCATAGTAAAGAAGGGGTAGGAATGGCCTTTTTTGAAAGAATATTAAGTGATATTAGGTTCCCTAGTTGATGTGCTCAGAATATTTGAAATGTCTTCCCAGGTATTTCGGAAGGACCTCATTAGTGCAATGAAAGTTTCCGATTCGCATTACCTTGATCCTGACAGCTATTACATCTTTTCGGATACATGGAAAGAAGAATGGGAAAAGGGAGTTCAGGTACCAGCAAATCCAGATAGTCTCCCAGAGCCTTCTATCAGGTATTTCATGCTTACATCTTCGACTTAAGAAATGAATGCTCTTGTGGTTATCTGTGTGCTGCTTGGGAAGAAACTTTGAGTGTTAATTATACATTTGGAATATAAAGTTTATATACCCATGTTCTCTCAGACTAGTGGCAAATTATACCAGACTAAGATAGGGATCAGTCTACCGTCCATCTGTAAATATATCATACTGCTGTGAGTTGTGTTAACTTTCATTCTGTAAGCTATGCCACAAGCATTTCAAATACCAGCAAGATTACCCATGGTGGAACGGTTTCAGTGGAACTTCAAGCTAAGACTAGGAACAAAGGCCTGAGAATCTTAACTTCTGAAATTTAACCAATGAAAAACCCTATAAGCCACAACAGAGTATTCTATATTGATGAGCCAAGAGTAGCTACAATGAGCACTGAAATGTAGGAGACTAGGTATTACAAACACAAAGCTAGTATGAAATAAGATATCTAGACAAGTAGTATCATATAGGAACTTGATCAGACCAAACCCATTGCCAGGGAATCAATTACAACTCATCGTGTTAAGACGGTGTAAAACTGATCCTTAGGGTTTTCAAAGCTGTGAAAATCTCTACAGAAGTAGACTGTACTCGGAGTGTTTAGTGGGTTTGAAATGCCAACGTTTTGATTAGCAACCAAAGTGCTTAACCCCACTATGCCTCTGACAGCAATGGGCTTGGTTTCCTTTAAACAAGTTACTGCAAAATGTTTATACTACTAGTCCAGGGATAATATTTTGAGAAAAATTGCTATAGAATATTCTCATCATATTTCCTGATTTGTTAGAAATCTTTATACTTTTGTCAAGCTGCTTGGATTTCCCTCTTGGCTTTCAACATTGGTCAGCCATATTAGAAGCTTAATGATGCAGCATACCTCATATCCTCTAAAGGAGCCTTGGCAATGTACCAATACACATTTAGCTGCTAACCACAAGTTTGAACCAACCAGTTACTCCACAGAAGAAAGACGAAGCTTATCTGTTCCCATAAAGATTTTTACAACCTCAGTTCCACTCTTTCCTTATAAGGCTGTTGCGAGTTGAAATTGGCTCGATGAGAGTGAGTTTGGTTTGGGTTTGGTTTAGACTCCTCAATTGCAAGTGTTCATTGCTGTCTTACGATTTTAAGTTTTTCTTTTTTTTAATTTTAAGTTTCTTAAGTTTATAGAGTATCTTAAAAGTTAAGTCTCTGGTTGGAAAGGAAATTAGAACATTGATGAAGAATTTGACTTTATGTCCTTGATCAAATTGCCAAAGTCAGAGGAGTTCAATTAATATTTTTATGTCCTGTATAAATTCAAGCTTATTTACTTAAGATATGATATGAAGTTACTCCCAGACTGGTCTTTTAACTAAGATCTCATCTTAAGTTTTTTTTTAACAGAGCTTTCCTATTTGGTATTCATATATCCTCTTTGATTAAATATCTGTTCATAGCACTTCCTCAAACAATTGGGAGTAGAATTATATGGCCCAGCAATAGCACTACTTGGTGTAGACCATATAGAAATAAAGGACATAGCAACGAACAGATATATATGCACATCCATGTTCATTGCAACACTATTGACAATTGCAAGAAGAACAACCTAAATACCCATCATAGAAGAATGAGTAATTAAGCTTTTGTACGTACACACAGTGGAATACTATGTATGCATCATTAAAGAATGAATTATTTATTCTTACTAGAGGTAGGAGGAAAAGGATTAGGCTAGAAGTGTTAACTTGGGTGAAGGGGAAGATAATATCCTACTACAGAGAGTCGAACAAAATGAAACAAAAACGTGGGAGGAAAAGGGCAGGTCATTGGAGGTTTGACAAGTTTACATTGCTGAATACAAAAATTATGCTCTGTTATGTAAACCTCCTCCTAATTCACAATTAAAAGTTATTTGGGGGGAAAAAAAGAAGATATGGTGTCTGTTTGAGGAACTCTTAAGGGGATAATTTTAATACATGTTCTTGAAAGGCATGGGACGATTGAGGGACTTACTAGGAAGAACTTTTAAGAAAATTACATAAGGATTGTAAGTAATAAAATTAAAATCTGGAGGGCGGGAATAGTATCAGAGCTTGACTTATGAACACCTAATTTGCAGAAGGCTCTGGATGACAGTGGAACCTCAAAATCCATTTGCAGATCCCCATAAGGATTAAGCTTCTGCCCATAGTCCAGAGATCTGAATATCATTGCTATCAGAGAGTGCATTGTAAAGTCAATTACAGCAGATGCAGTTAGGTTAAACTGTAACACCTTATCATTTGATCCTCTTTTGACACATTTTTTAAGTTGTTTCAGTTTTAAATATTTTCTACTTTGTTTTCTATTGAGGTTTTTCTCTTTTGTTTTTCACTGTTGTGGGATTTTTTTGCTTCCCCTTTGTGTTTTGTATGATTTTCTGTATATGAAATCCAGGATAGATAAATCTATAGTAACAGTAACTGACTTAATAAAATACTTAGGGGCATGGCAGGGGAAGTTGAGGGAAAAATTGAAAGCTAAGAAAAATATTCAAAAATTGATTATGGTGATGATCACACAACTCTTTAATATATATTTGAACCATTATATGATATGTGAATTATATGCCAATAAACCTAGTTTAAGTCTTTTTAAAGGACATATAAAATCTTTTTAGAATGAATGGCAATGGGGCCCAGGACCCAGGCTACGTGAGAGTGAATTAAGTAAACTGTTAGCAATCAGAATTCACTACACCGTTTTTATAACTGTTTTCTTTTAGAAGAGAAGCTAGCATAGCTGCCAGAGGGTAAACCAGGAAGTTTAACCGAGTGGAAAGGACAAGTGTCCAACTCCACTGCACAGCCTGAGTGCTGTTGGGTCCATCCTGTCAGTACCTGGAATATGTCTTTTGTTCATTCTTTTCGATGCCCTTCTTTGTTCTAGGATTATAGGTCCACATGAGAGAGTAGAAGATACTTGCTTCATTCGCCCCTGGAAGTACATTCACTCCGTCTGTCCCGAGCCCTCGGAACCTGGCTTTGTCAGCGTCCTAGAAATGGCAACAGCTGTATGCCGATATGACCTAGATGACATGGACATCTACTGGCTCCGAGATGTGAATAGCATCCTTAGAGGAATGGGTATGTTTTCTCATAAGTAGGTGTGCTTCATTTAAACTTGTGGTTTCTTTCCGTTTTCTTTTTAAGTTGTCAGGACCGTTTAATTTGCTTTCATCTTGTACTTTCTTCTCTGACTTTTTTTTCCTTTGAATCTTAGTCATTCTTCAGATGCATAAATATATTGAAAAAGAGCAATCACATTTAAATCTGTTCTTTTCTCATTCATGGTGAACAGCACAGATCAGGAATGGCAAGTAGGTTTCACAAGGTTGCTTCCCAAGTTTAACCATGTTCCCGGCTGATTGGACTTTTGGTTGAGAAAGATTCTGAGGCTGGTTCCTGGCTCAGCCCTGATGAGCACTCTGGTCAGTGAGTAGAGTAAAAGTAGAGGCACGTCTGCCAACGGTTTGCCATCTCCACCTAATGGAACTTCGGCACTGCCACAAGTGAAAAATTGTTGTGACCGCATTCTAGTACAATAAATAATCTTGCTGCCTTGAGAAAGAATGGAAGGGCCATGGTTTATCCCCATAGCAGTTCTTAGCTACTTCCAGTGAGTTGTAGAGTTGTTATTCAATTCTCAAAAAATTCAGCAAGCACACATTATAAAGTTAAAGTCAATGTATACCAACAGTCCTAGAAGATGCTGGGCTTAAAGAAAACTCACTTTATATTTGCACACACCTCCCTTTGATAAGTCTTCATTCGGAGTAATGTGTAGGGCTAACATTCCTGTGGAAGTATGGGTGGTTTCTATGTCTATTTGATGTATGGTAAAGGATGTATTTTTTGCTTTTTTTCAATCATTTCCTTTCAGTCATCATTAGTCCAATAAGGATTAGTGGGTTCTCCCTCCCCTTTGTTGTCTTAATTTTGAGAATACAGCTGAATACACGTGAATACACGGAAATTAAAATTGTTCTGCTTAGAATGGCAAAGTTAGTTATACTGCTAGTGACCTATACCTACTCTTTGCATTTTTATTTGAGGGTGTCACTTTAGCCTATGTCTTTTCCTGTTCTGACCTCTAAAGGGAGAAGGAGGTCAATTCCTGGTGGAAAACACAAAGAATAGAATAAAAGACTGATAAAGAGAAGGAAAATCTAAAAAAATTTTAAATAAAAAAGAGAAGGAAAATCACAGTATGAGGCATAATGAGAAAAATGATTTATCCTTTAGAATCCCTTACACCACAGTTACTAGCCTCACAGTAGGTGATTTGGGAATGGCAGCTGACTTATGGGTTGATTGATTGTTTGTATTTTTCTGCAGGTTATGTAACAATTGATGAGACTCTTATGGAAAAGGCAATGGAAGCCCTGGAATGCCTTTGCCATGAAAAAATGAACCATGCTATTAATACACAGGAAGGGCTTGGGATAGAATACGATGCAGATGTAATTTGTGATGTATGCCGGTCTCCAGACAGTGAAGAAGGAAATGATATGGTATTCTGTGATAGGTGTAACATCTGTGTACATCAGGTTAGTGAGGGTGGAAATCACTACCTCCCTATAGTCGGCCTTTCTGAAGCTCAGTAATGAACTCCATGCCTGGGTACCACTTGCATTTCAGGGTGAAAAAAAGAAAAAAAAGATTTGTCTTAGCTGTTCTTTAGTTTTCCTCTAGAAACTAATACTTTTTCATGATCCTCAAGGTGGCATACTGCTAACTTCACTCTAGAGCAGACATAAGCCCGGGTTTTTATTGTGTCACTTTATGCCCAGACCAATGATAATGCCTTCTTCAGTGTACTGTTTACTGCCTCTGGGTGTCTCTCCTCAGGCTTTACAATCTTGTTGCTTTATCAGGTTATACCCATGATGAGTTTTTACTTCATCAAATGGAAGTCTGAACTCCTTATCCTGGTTCCCCCATTCCCTAAATGTATCATTCCCAGGAAGCTATGTCTAATCCACTTTGAAAAGAGCATAGAATTTTAAGACTCTATCAGCTCCCCAAATTTATAGATAATACCAGGAAAGATTAAATGACGTATCTAAGCTTTCATAGCTAGTTATTGTCATTTCTACCACATTGACCTTTTACTTAACAATAGTCATGATAATGAGATCAGTATTCTTTTTAGCTCTTCTTTTCGTCCACAAGCCCTATGCTCTAGCTAAACAAGGTTCTAAAGGTCCAGTGGCAAAGATTGCTCTCTTGTCACCATGGTTGAACTACACCGCAGTTTAAAAAGTCTTCTCCCACCTCCAGCTCCCCAAAATCTACATATCTTCCAAGAACTACATCAGCTCCTTTTTGAGCTCCCCTATCCTAAGTGATTTTTCACTCTTTTGAGCTTGTTGTGTGTTTTATTCATTTCATTAATCAATCCAGTACTTAAGTGGTATTCAACAATAGCTGTATGCACACTGTGCTGCATGCTGAGGAAACAATTAGTAAGAGGTAGACAAATCTTTACCTTCAAGTAGATCATAGTCTGGAGCAAGGACTGCCAATTTGGCATAGTAGTTTCATGCCAAGTATTTTGATACATAAGTCCCTGCTTCTGAAAATGCATGGGGATAGGGTCAGGGACAGCTTCCAGTGGATGGCATCCAAGCCCAATTTTAAATGACCAAAAGAAGCTACCAGGGAAAATAGCAATTTGTTCAGGGAGAGAGGAAAACTTGTTCCTACATGGTAATGATAGTGGGCAACTCTCATTGATCCCGAACTAAAAAGTATAGTGGATAGGATAGGAAAGCGGTAGAGAGAGACAACTATGAAGACATATTGCTAACAAAGGAGCTTTGATTTTGTCTCAACTCAAACAGATCTGGCTTGTGTGTTTTAGAAATATTATTATGCCTACAGAATAACTAGATTGGTTAGATAGACAACATAGGTAGGAGATAGAACTAAGGCTTAAAATTTCTTTTAATTCCATACGCCACTTTTGTATGTAAACGATACTTAAATATTCTCTGACCAGTTAAATTCCTGTCTTTTAAAGTAATCAATTTTCAAGATTCCCTTCACTCTACTAAGTATTTGCCACACTTTTAGTAAGAGAAGAAAAACTTCATGATTTCAGTATGAACTTAAGTATCTGACAGCAGGTCCAAGTTTCTTCTCTTTAATTCCAAAAATATAAAAGTTCTTAAATGTTTTTGCTTAAATTTAACCTTAAAGATGATTTGAGGATACCACCAGAACTCACTTCATCTGATGGTGTTTATAGCTTTTATTCCATTTTCTATAAATACTGTTGTTGTTTTTTTAAGAAATATATTAACATATTTGATTTAAGGTGCTGCCCCCTGATCTCATTGGAGGATTAGATGATCTACCATATATACTTTAGTATGTACATATGTGTGTATGTATACATATATACACACACACATTAGAGGGGGTACCAAAAATGGAAACTTTTTTCGAAGCTATGCGTTTATTTTTTTTTTTTTTTACAAAACAACCTTATCACCTTTAAAGTACTCTCCATTACACTTGATACATTTGTCAAATCTGCAATTCCATTCTTGGAAACATTTTTCAAACTCATCTGTTTGGATGGCTGACAGCACCTCCCTAGTTTTTTTCTTCACCTCTTTTAAGTTGTCAAATTGCTGTCCTTTCATGTCCCTCTTCATTCATGGAAAACAAAAAGAAGTCGCATGGAGTGAGGTCAGGTGAGTAAGGTGCATGGGGCAGACAGGCATGCTGTTTTTTGCCCAAAACTGGCGCCGTGAGATGGCTGCATGAGCAGTTGCATTGTTGTAACAAAACCAGCCCCCTATCTGCCACAAATAAAGCATTTTTTGCCACACACTGTTACACAATCTTTTCAGAACCTCTAAATAGAAAGCTTTATTAACAGTCTGACCTGGTAGAACGAACTCCCACAAACTCCAAATACACTATCCCCCTCACATCAAAAAAACAGATGAGCATCATCTTGATCTTTGATTTCACTTGACGAACTTTTTTTGGATGAGGTGATGATGGCATCTCCTACTGGCTTGATGGATATTTGCTTTCAGGGTTGTAAGAATAGCACCATGTCTCATCACCATTAATGACCTTGTGGGGAAAAAGTCTGTGTCACTTTGGAGCTGTTTGAAAGTACAGCATGCTCCCACAAGACACTCTTTTTCCCGGTCAGTCAGAGCCCAAGGCACAAATTTCGCAGCGACCTCTCATTCCCAAATCTTTCATTAAAATTTGCTGAACTGAGTTCCAATATAGCCCAGATAACTTCCCCTCTCTTCAATGGTCCCTCATCAGTCATTGAGCACAGTACATGAATTTTGTCAATATTTTTGTCTCTTTGGGAAGTTGACAGACGTCCAGAACAAGGTTTGTCATTGACATTTCACCTCTCGTGAAATGAGAAAACCACTTGTACACTTGAGTTTTTCCCATACTGCTGTCCTTGTAAGTTGTGTTCAACATCACAGCAGTTTCTGTGGCATTTTTCTTAAGCAGGAAGAAACAAAAGTTCACAGCCACAGTGACATTGTTCTCTTAAATCAGTCATCACAAAAAACAAGGTTCAAACGAAACTGCTTTTACGAAAAAATTCACTGTGACCAGAGAGAACCTTCCCAGGCAACGCCCCTGGGTACGCTAACTGGGAGCGAGTTGCTGGATGTTGGTCTAGCCGGGGAGGGGTGGTGGGAATGTGTACTACAAAAGCTCTGCCCAGCAGAGCTTTTTCCCTGTTTGTTTGTTTTTTTTTGGGGGGGGTACCCCTCATATATACTACCATATATACTTTGGTACTTACTTAAAAGCCAAACAATTTTTAATCTAATGTTTCTCTTACTAAGGGTTTCAGAATAAGGATATGTGAGCTTTTAGTAGCTTTGAGGACAATGATACAAAAAGACATCTATATATATTTTCTATTTTTTCCTTTACCTATGGGATAAAACATTAAGGACTGTAGGGGTGTTTTATAAGATTCTGTGACTCACAAAATTAAATGGCGCATGATAATTCTCACCAAAGGTTTGCCATGATAATTCTCACCAAAGGTTTACCAACTTACTTAGTAAGGACTACAAATTATGTTCTTCCCCAGATAGAAATAGGTGACAATAACAACTGACAGAAGTCTTGCTGAATATAAGCTAGCAGGTATTAAAAGCTAGGCCATTTGCGCCACAAAGTTTTATGTAAGAGAGACTCTGAAGTGAGGACATTCCAGGTTTCTTTGTATTCTCAAGAGATACTTGGGTTAGAGCTCCCTCTGTTGAATGAAGTGTGACTTAAATTATTTGGAAAGTTTGGTTTATTCCTTAACATAATGGAGACAGGTTGACATATTAATTTACTAAACATAATTTTTCTTTTTTACTGTCACCACATTATTATGTTCCGTGTTCTTCAGCTATGATAATACAATTATGCTCATTCCTTTAGAAGACATGTTTACATTGTTGACTTTAGATTTTAGGGAGCTTAAATTTTCATTCAAAAACTAAAACTTGGGATCATACCAGATCCCTCCAAGTGTATATAATTTTTCTGATTCTTAGCTCAGATATTGAAATTGATGCCTGAATTAATTTTCCTGAAGTCAAAACGTGAATGTTCTTATACCTTTTATCTAATAGATAGATAGATAGATAGATAGATAGATAGATAGATAGATAGATAGATAGTTACTTTGGGCACTGATTTTGCTATCCATGAAACTTGATATAAAGCATTTAAATGCATGTATGTAATTTTATGAAGAAAAAGTTGAGAACCACTACCATGGAACACAAGCTTCTATCATTTTATGACTATAGGTTAGTCTACAGAAGGACCAATTTTCTGTCAGGTCTCTGTCCAGTAAAATGACAAGGAGATAAGGGCATTCTGAGAACTAACCACTAGTCTTTCTTCTACTGGTCTGAAAAAGGTGGTATCTTTGTGAGGAAGCCTGCTTTTATTTCCTAGTAAGAATTCTGAACTTCAGAGAAGGGTAATCTTAAAAAGTTAAGAATCTTACCAATTATTACTATCATAAGAGCAGCCTGATCAATCAGATCCCAGCTTTAATTCTTGAGTTAAGTTGTCTTACTCTACAAAACCACCAAAGGTGTACAAATACTTTAGGATCAGCTGCTAACTAAAAGGTGGGTGTTTTGAACCCATCCAGCAGCTCCCCAGAAGAAAAGGCTGGGAAATTATAAAGATTAAAGAAAAACCCTATGGAGCAGTTCTACTCTACTACATGGAGTCACCACCATAAAGCAGAGGCCAGCTTAGTAGCAGCTGTCACCACCAATAACCAAACCACCTACTTGAGCTCAGCATAGGCTTCATTCTAGATAAATTGATAATGGCCTCCTGACCTTTCCTCACAATCTCACTGAAGAGATAAAACACAACAGCAAGAATAGAGCAAAATGCGTTTTGCATGACCAGCAAGATCACATAGAGTTATGGTGATAATGGGATTTGGAGATTGGAATTAGATATTTTGAGAGTGGCAAAGTACAAGGGGCTACAGTCACCAGAGAATGGTTCTTAGAAGGGCCTGATGTATGAGCCAGGTGTGAAAGTCAAGAAGGGTCTAGCTGTACAAAGAGTAGCTGACAATGCAGAGTATAAAGACTGCTTAAACAGGTACATGGAAATGAGAATTAGAAAGATGAGTTATGGGAAAACCAGGAAACCTGCCTATCTGAGGCAAGGGCTTTATGTTTTGTGTTGGTTGGTGCATGAGGGCAGAAAAGGCGAGGTCAGGGGCAGCTGAGTTTAGGTGTGTGGTCAGTAAGTCTTTTCTTTGAAAAACCAGAGAGTAAATATTTGAGACTTTGCTATCTACAGATGGTCTGTCATATATTCTTGGTTTTATTTTTTACAATACTTTAAAAATGTGAAAACCACTTTTAGCTCTGTAGGCTTTACAAAGAAGGCAGTGGTTTCCCAGCCTCTGTTTTGGATTTAGAGGGTAGAGATGCAGAAGATATTCCTGGATGGTTTGCCACTGTGTGGCAGCGTGAAATCCTTGTCTTAGAAGAATATAGAAGCTGTGTAGAGGAAGAGTCGAAGGTATATAAAAGAAGGACAAGAAGTTAGAACTAAATCAGTCCAAGCAAGGAGTGATGAGAACTTGGATGGAGCCATTATGGTAGGAATAGAGAAGGTCAGACTAGGAGCCACTATGGGGAACAATCGGAGCAGTAGAGATGTAGAAAAGTCGATAATGCGAGTGCAGGAATTGTAACTGGAAGATAGAAAGCACTGTGATGTAGACAGGAGGAGTTTAGGAAAGTAACAAAGTTGGGTGTGGGGCATGATGAGTAACTTATAACTTGAATATGAGTTGAGGGTGAATCTTCTGAGCTAGACAGAGAGACCCGGAAGTTACTATAGTGAATCAGTGGTAGAATGTGCCAGGCCATACGGGAAGTCACACACCCCCTGGTTTAGTCACTAATATTGAAAGAGCAGCAAAGAGGGAAGAATGGGCAACCTTAGAGTAAAAAGAAAATCTAGTATGTTTTACAAGTTTGTATCCCTCCTCCCCCGACCAGGAAGCCATTTATTTTTCCAACTTCATTCCATAACGATTTAAAGCTGATTTCATTGAGGAGTATTGTGGTTAATGTAATATTCTATTTAATTCAAGATTCAGTCATAAGTTCATTTTTCTTCAATCCGAGCAAATGATTGTTGTGATTTGCTGAGTGTGTTTTATACACAGTCACTCCATTAGGTGCTTTGTAAACACTAGCTCATTACTCCTCTGAGGCTTTGTTCTTTTTTTCTAACTTTTTTCCCCCTTGATTACAACAGTGCATGGCACGTAGGACTTGTTCAACAAATAAGTGACTGATTACAGTACATAGTCATTGAAGTTGCTTTACCAAACAAGCATGGACACACACATACTCAATAATTCAATCACTCATAACAGTTGGGCTAGTCTTTGGGTGTATTTCCTTCTAGTAGTCTATTATCTTTAAAGCCAATATTCATAGACAAAGACATGCTGATATTTTAAAAGATGATGAAAGTTGCTTTTTGAGTATTTTAAATTACTAGATCCTGCATGTGAGTTTAGCATTATTTGCCTCTCTTATCTACAAGCAGACTGTGTATCAGAATAGATATAAGATGTTAACCATTCTCCTTCCTCACCCCACTTTCCCATAACTCCAGGCTTGCTATGGCATCCTCAAGATACCAGAAGGAAGTTGGTTGTGTCGCCCCTGTGTCCTGGGCACTAGTCCCCAATGTATGTTTTGTCCAAACCAAGGTGGGGCCATGAAAGCCAACAGGACAGGGAATAAATGGGCTCATGTTAGCTGTTCGCTGTGGATTCCAGAGGTAAGAATGTCTCCAGGTCTGCTGTCACAGTGTTCATACTGACTCAGGTATTATGCCTGCCCACGTTTCTAAGCTGTTAATCCTTCCACTTAAACCCCCTCAGATCCTTCTTGAATACAGGTATGTATTTAAACCTGGGCTGATTTTTCACAGGTAGTACTACCAATGATGTTTGATGAATTTGTATAAGAATAGAGACACAGAAGACCAGAATGTAAGGAGCAGATTTTTTTTAAGTGCAGAGTCTCATAAATGCTTACATGTATATGTAACCACAGCCCAGACCAAGACATGGAACACCCCAGACATAAACAAAGAGTACCCCAGGAGGCTCCCTCATTCCCACTTTCTAGTCCCTGTCCCCCAGAAATAACCACCATTTTAGCTTTTAGAGTCATAATGAGTTTTATCTGTTTTTGAACTTCTTATAAATGGAATCATACAGCATATATTCTTCACTCTCTGGCTTCATTTACTCAACACTCCATGTTGTAATAAGTATCACTGGTTCATTCCTTTTTATTTCTAAGTAGTATTCTATTATATGAAAATACCACAAGGAACTATATGTGACCTCCTCCCTGGGGGACAGACAACCGAAAAGTGGGTGAAGGGAGAC
>NW_022103916.1:6150296-6159062 GCF_000313985.2 Echinops telfairi | reverse complement strand
GGGGCATTCTCTGATGAACTATTCAAGATCTCTCTGATATTTCTACTGTTCATTTCCTCATATAGGGGGAGTGTATATGCCTTTGGCCATACTTACTCAACAGGCTGTCACTTTTAAAATTGTTTTAATATTAGAAAATCATGTATACCATATATACTCCATATATACTCGAGTATAAGCCAACCCAAATATCAGCCAAGGCACTTAAAAATGTGCTGAAAAACTCAGCTTATACACGAGTATATACAGTATACTTGCAAAAAAAATCAAAACTCTTTTTGTCAGCAGTTACTTGACCATTTAATTTAGAGGGAAAATCTACCTTTTTAAACGTACTCCTTTTCATCGTTATTCCAAAGACTAATTCTACTTTTAAGTAACTTAGTCTGAGGAAGTGTAGGGTAAGCTGATGATATGGTTAAGTGGTAACTAGTTCCAAATGTGAAAAGACAAACTAGCAACTGGGTGAATATATTTGAAAATCATATAATCAACAAGAATCTAATTGTATATATAATCATATAGAAAGATAAATAACTGTCATGAAATGGGCAAAGGATAGACATTTCACCAAAGAAAATATAACTTTCCTCTGCAGAGGGACTGGTAGTTTCGAACTGACCTTGTTTCGTTAGCAGCCCAACATGTAACCACTGTGCCACCAGGACTCCCATTCACCACCAAAAAGATGTAAATCACAACCATAAGAAGAGATACCTTTTCACTTCCCATAGTATAGCTGGATTAAAACAATAAAAAATAACAAATGTTGGTAAAGATGTGGGAAAATTGGAAGTCTTATCCATTGCTGGTAAAAATGCAAAATTATATAGTGCTGTGGTTCATCAAGAAACTGAAAATAGCACTACCCTATGGACCCAGCAATTCTACTTCTAAGTATATACCCAAAAGACTTGAAAGAGGAGACTCAAAAAGACTTGTATAGTAGTGTCCATGATAGCACTCTTTTTTTATATAGCACTCTTTTAATAGTCAAAAGATAAAAACAACCTAAATGTTCATCAACAGATAAGTAGGTAAAACAAAATGTGGTACACACATACAGTGGAATACTGTTCAACCAATAGGAGAAATGGAGTCTTGATGCATGCTATAATATGGTTGAGGCTGGGAGACATCATGCTTAGTCTTCCAGCATAATTGTGTGGAATAAGTCAATAACAAAAGGATAAGAAAAGGCAATTGTATATAGAACAAAGTGTATTAAGACTAGCAGAGGTGAAAGAGGGACAGAGGGTAGGGTTAACAGTGATGAAAATAGCACATCGATTAGGGGTAGAGTTGTACAACCAATTATTGTAATTGTTGTAAGTTGTACACCTGTAAGAGTAGGATTGGCAAAAGTTATAGATATATTTACAGCAACAGCAACAGCAACGAGAGTAGCTGTTGAGATTGCATCTGTACAACCAAAATCATCCTGGGATTTGGTTTCTTAGTTTGGAGGTTTATGGCCAATGGTTTCATGGGACATCCCAGTTAATAGGCCAAATAACATGTTTAGTGTTTCTGTTCTACCTCCTAGTTTGTTGCTTAGTGCCTGGAATTTCAAACGTTAACCAGTGCCCATAGAAAGGCACAATTGATCTCTTCACCTGGAACAGCAGAGGAAGAAGAATTAGGAAGAGGAAGAGGATATGTCGTGTGTGACTCATTGTTTCCATGAACATTTTCCTCCTCTGCCACGAAACCATAAGAACTGGATGGTGCCCAGTTGCCACTACTCAACATTTTGATCAAAGATTCTATAGAAGAATCTTAATCAAAAGAGGGGAAATGCAGAACACAATTTCAGATTTTCATGTACTCATGTACAATTGCCCTAAGATAATTTTTAAATTTTAAACCAAAAATATCCTCTGAAGCCTTCTTAAAGTAGAACAATAGTTTATTTTACCTAGTAAAACATATTTCTGCCTGGATCATTATGCCCTTTGAAGAACTCTCTATATGGGGGTCAGATCAACAACAGCAAATGACAAGATTAGATTGGAACCTTGGTTGTTAGGTATCTTCTAGTTGGTTTGAGTTGGCTCCAAAACACTAGGCCTGCTCCTGTTGCCATACTTGTGCCCATTGTGGTACCTGTATCGCATTGAGGGTCTTCTTCCTCACTGGCCCTCTACTTTACCAAGCATGATGTCCTTTTCCAGGATGTTGGCCCTCCTGATAAACATGGCTAAAGTACATGAGACAGAGTCTCATCCTTCCTCACTTTTAAGAATTATTCTGACTGTACTTCCAAGACAGTTTTGATGGTTCTTTGGCAGTCCACGGTATATTCAGTATTCTTAATGGGCAGTAAGTTCATGTTAATGAGGGAGGAACAATTCAGAAAGAGAGAGTGTACAACTTGAGGAATATAACCAGTGTCACTACATTAAACTTGTAGAAACTTGAATTAGTGGGTATTTTGCAGTACACATGTACTCAACATTCACAAAATAAAAATCTTGTGGAAAAGACTAAAATAGCAAATGATGGCAATAGTATGAAGCAACCAGAATTCCCACATTTTTAACAGCTTTATTTTAATATAATTCACATACTGATGAATATAGTTCAATCATTACGAAGAGTTATACAATCATCACCACGTCAATTTTTAGAACATTTTATTTTTTCTTGTACTCGTTGTTAGCTCCCCATTTCCCCCCTGAACCTCCCCTGCCATACTCCCAAGAAACCATTAATCCAGTTACTATATAGATTTACAAATCCCGGAGTTCATATTTTAAAAATATAGCCCCCAAAACAACAAAAAGACTAAGATTAACAAAGAAAAACCTCAATTGAAAAGAAAGCAAAACTATTTAAAACTAGGACAAATATAAAATAGGTCAAAAAAGGAAATCAAAATGATAAGGTGCTACATTTAAACTACCTGCATCTGCAATAAAACATTATCCAGTGCACGCTCCACTATAACTAAGCTATAGAATTCCCACATTTTCTTGATAGCAATATAAAATGGTAAAATCACTGTACAAAATTTTGGTAATTTAAAATTAAAATACACAATCAGCAATATTCTGGGATTGAATTATATACTCAAAAGAAATGAAGTTTTTTTTTAAATAAATGAAAATAGTAAATTAAAAAGAGACTTATGCAGGAATGTTCATGGAATTTATCATAGCCAAAAGCTTGAAAAAAATTCAATAAACAAGGAAATGTACAAATAAATTATATTATATTCTCATACTGGAATAACAAATTCTAAAAGGAATAAATACCAATTTACACACCCAAAAGGCATATATGTCTGCCCTCTCAACTTATGTAGAAATCATTTATGTTATTGAAAATGATGGAAGATATGAGCAGTGCGTTTTATTTATTTGTTCTTGTTTCCATATTAACATTAAGAGATGTGGTTCACCTCATTGTTTTGATGTTCTGAACTTCACATAACATCATTTATGGTTTTTGAAATGTACTTCTGTAATGCCTCAGTGCCTTACAGTGGTGTTTTATTTATAGGTCCGCATTGCCTCACCTGAAAGAATGGAACCGATCACCAAGATCTCTCACGTTCCACCCAGTCGTTGGGCCCTAGTTTGCAGCCTATGTAAGTTGAAGATGGGTGCTTGTATTCAGGTAAGTCTCTGTGAGAAGTAGTGGAGTGAGCTAATACCAGAGGGACCAGATTTGCTCTGTAAGGGAAGATGCCCTAACAGCCAAGAAGTCACTCTGAAGGCTGTCTGCTCACTTCTATCATTAGACAGACCATGTCTAGAACTACTTTCTTTTTCTGCAGTTTCTGGACTCAAACTTAATCCTTTTTTTACCCCAAGCCTCAGTAGTAACTCTTTTGGGTGGTTGGGGGGGTGTTATGGTTGTCAGTATATTTAGCGATTAATTTTAAAGCAGAAAATGTTTAAAACTGAAGCAAACTTAAAATGGGTCAAAAGAGAGATCCAAATGTGAGGTGTTACTTTTTAACCTAATTACAGCTACCATAATCGAGTTTTCAATACTCTTTCTGATAGCAAAGCTATTCACATTCTTCCACTACGGTCAGAGTGATTCACCTGAAACTTAATCCATGTGGGGACCCTGCAAATGAGTTTGTGGCTTCTACTGCCAACCATAAACTTCTGCAAACTGAGTGTTTAAAGTCTTGACGCCATTCCCTCCTTCAGATATGGGTTTTATTATTTACACTCCTTGAAGCACACAGATTGAGTTGACACCTCAACTTAGATGGCTACTCGTTTGAAGACAAGCCTTAAGACCCCAGACTCTATTCTTTCTGATAGCTGGGCATCCTCTGATTTCTTTGCCACACTTTGCTATAGCTCCTCTATCTTCAGTGATCTCTTCATGAGGGCAAGTATAAGTAGGGCTGTGCCATAAGAACTAATTGTTCTTAGATTGTGGCGAAAATTTAAGTGCGTGCCCAAAATTCATTCATATATTTACGGTTTATAGATGTCTCTGGTTCACTTGAGAGACATCATTATTTTTTAATGGAGAACATTATAAATCATGCTCCTGGCATAAGGTAATTCTTTAAATCTTGTTAGGAGCCAACAACTCCGTTCCAACCCATAGTGACCCTATGCACAAAAGAATAAACACTGCCCAGTCCTGCATTCTCCTCACAATTGTTCCCATGCTTGAGCCCATTATTCTATTGATCGTGTCATTAATTTAGCCAATGGTATAGACTTTAAAACACTGTTTAGAAAAGGAAATTATCTAAGTGTAGGCTGGCTTTTCAGACTTTAATATATGAATTGTTGACTTGTACTGATAAAACTCTTAAGTGATTGTACATTATGTACACGAACAGTAAGGGTTGGTGATAGGGCAAATGTTTCGATAATACTCAGTCACAAAGGCAGAACCATGCCTTCCTTATTAGTACATGCCATAAGAGAGCAATAAAATAGTAAATATATGGAAAGCCAAGACCAGCTTTCATTGGGCACCCTCAAAGAAAGAGAGCCAAACCAAAATCTAGTGGCCACCAGTTCCATAGCCTTGGGATAGCAGTCATCTGGTTCTTCTCATTCTAGGGTGTTTCAACCATAATTCCAGAGAGTATGACAGTTCCTTAAACCTGCTACAAATAAGTTTAGGGTAAAGCCAAGTTTATTAGTAGGGCTCACATATCGAATCCTTCTGGTGTAGCTTATGAAAGATGATATGCACCTTGAAAAGACAGAGTTTAAAGTCCCAGTAGTCTAAATCACACAACCAAGGTCACCAGGATCTGGATAGAAACTAGGTCAAAAGTATCCATTTAGGAACATAGTACCAGGTGTAGTCTCCCCTTGGGTTCTGTGTAAGTATTGTTAAGCATTTTTTCTCGATGGGAGATTGCTCCATCCAGTTTACTCACCAACAGAAATATAATCATCTTCTCCAAGATACATGTTCTCCCTTCTTGACTTGAATTTTTAGGAAGATTCACTTATCACTCATGTAGGGGTGTCTGTTGATTTGGGGTCACCGTAGCAAAATGTATGACGCCAACTGAATGGTCTTCTCCTTCTCCCCTATTTTGAGAAACTGACCCCAGCTGAGGTGAGGTTTCCTCTGTCAAAGTGGTTTTAAAGGTGTACATATAAAGGGGGTTAGTTATTGTTCATGGGCACTAGGCAGGCTCTCGACCTTGTTGCTTGAGAGACAGGATTAAAAGATTACATGATCTGAGAGCAGAAGCCCGCCTACATCTTGGTGTTAAGCCATATATATGTATATATTCTTTTAGTAGTGGACTAATACAGCCTTTTGTAATTGACAAATTTCACTCAGCATAATAATTTCCAGGTCTGTCATCACTGTTTTTAGAGCTGTATAGTATTCCTTTGTGTGTATATAAGAATTTCTTTATACATTCTTCTACTAATGGGCATTGGGGCTATTTCCATCTTCTTGCTATTGTGAATCGGGCTGCAATGAATGCGGGAGAGCATATATCTCTTCGTGTTTTGTCTCTTGGGTTCTTTGGAGTATATGCCCAGCAAAGGTATTTCTGGACAGTATGGTATTTCTATTCTCAGTTGTGTTAAGTAGCAACATATTACTTTCCACAATGGTTGTACATATTTAGGAACCCACCAGTAGTGTCTGAGTTCCAACTCTGCACCGCCTCTAGCATTTGTTCTTGGTTGGTTGGTTGGTTGGTTGGTTTGTTTGTTTGTTTGTTTGTTTGTTTTTAATTAGGCTATTGTGAGTATAAGGCTATATTTCAGCTTTTTTTTTTAATCATTTTATTAGGGGCTCATACAACTCTTATCACAATCCATACACACATCAATTTTATAAAGCGCATTTGTACATTCATTGCCCTCATCATTCTCAAAACATTTCCTCTCCACTTAAACCCCCGGCATTAGGTCCTCATTTTGCCCCTCCCTCCCCGCTCCTCCCTCCCTCATGAGCCCCTGATAATTTATAAATTGTTATTTTGTCATATCTTGCCCTGTCCGATGTCTCCCTTCACCCACTTTTCGGTTGTCCATCCCCCAGGGAGGAGATCACATATAGTTCCTTGTAATCGGTTCCCTCTTTCCTACTCACTCTCCCTCTACCCTTCCTGTTTCGCCATTCACACCACTGGTCCTGTAGGGCTCATCCGCCCTGGATTCCCTGTATTTCCAGTTCCTATCTGTACCAGTGTACATCCTCTGGTCTAGCCAGACTTGCAAGGTAGAATTCGAGTCATGGTAGTGGGAGCGGGGAGGAAACATTTAGGAACTAGAGGAAAGTTGTATTTTTTCATCGTTGTTACGTCGCATCCTGACTGGCTCATCTCCTCCCAGAGACCCCTCTGCAAGGGGATCTCCAGTGGCCTACTCATGGGCTTTGGGTCTCCACTCCACACTCCCCCATCATTCACTATGGTAACATTTTTTGTTCTGATGATGCCTTATACCTGATCCCTTCAACACCTCGTGGTTGCACAGGCTGGTGTGCTTCTTCCATGTGGGCTTTGTTGCTTCTGAGCTTGATGGCCGCTTGATTACCTTCCTCAGCATTGTTTTGATTTGCATCTTCCAGATGTCTAATGATTATATTTCCTCATGTGCTTGTTAGCCATTCAAGTGGTGTCCCACGTGAATTGTATATTCATGTCTTTTGCCCACCTTTTAACTGGATTTTTTTTCTTATTGAGGTGTTACAGAATTCTATGGATTTTAGTAATTAGTTCCTTGTCTGTTGTGTCATTGCGAACTGTTTTCCCCCAGTCCATGGGCTCTCCTTTTACTCTTTTTTTGTGAAGTCTTTTGATGTGCGAAAGTGTTAAACTTAATCTTTTGATACCCATAGTGGAAGTTAATTTTCATCCTTTGGTGTCAGATCTTATGAATAAAGTGAGTCCTGAAGGCGGGTGGTAGTATCCTAAGTGGCAACAAGCCGTAACTAAGGCCAAAAGGCCTGTATCCTTGTAGGCTCACCAACTGACAGTAGATGATCTCTGGGGTTCTAGAATGGTCTATCTATGAATTTGTTTTCGTCTCTCATGAACTATACTCAGGTGGTTTCATCCTTAGATCCCCAACCCCACTGATGGGGCAGATCTCTCACTGCCTTGGTGTCAATTCTAACTCATAGCAACTATATAGGACAAGGTGGAACTGCCCCTGTGGTATTCCAAGACTATAACTTCACGGGAGTAGAAAGCCCTGTCTTTCTCCCAAGGAGCAGCTGGTGGTTTTGAACTGCTGACCTTGCAGTTTGTATCCCAACCAACGTGTAACCTGATAGGGCAGATAGAAAATATATAATAAATTGATGGATTGGTGATAGATAAAGATGGAGAACAGAAATCTTCTGAAATAGATTTCTCATTTTTAGGGTAAGAGTTCTTATTTTCTTATACCTATAGTTTAGGTTCTATATTTTTCTATGTCTTATTAAAATGAGATTTTTAAACTTTTTAAAGGAGTTACATTTATTTCAACAAATATTTGAGTACCTAAATATATGTCAGGCATTTTTCTAAGTACATTGGGGCTATGGATGAGTCAACAAAGAGCCTTGCACCATATAGCTTACATTTTAGTTATGAGAGATTAAAAAACAATATGTGGGTAAGGCAAAATATAGAACTATAAGCAAAAAACTATTACTATTCCAGTTAATACATGCACAAGTTTATTCCAAATGAAACATTTTTACACATGCCCCTACAATCAGTTGACTACGTGCAATTTTCTCAGTAATACATTTCTCTTAGTCTCATTAAGGTGCCTTCTGAAAAAAGGTCCCACCAAAACAGTGATGATCGATTCAGCCAGTTAAGTTCAAGGCAGAGAAATCAACTTAGAAGGTAATGGTTACTATATTAGGGGTGCCCAAAGAGGTTACCTTGATGGAATTTTCTCAAAAGACACAGGATAATCACAGGGACTTTTTATGAAGTTTTAAGAAAATTGAAAATTACATTGGTGAGGAAAGGGCTAGCAAAGTGGCAGTGAGGAAAAATTTTCCCCACTGTAGCAATGCACCTGCTCGTTTTTCGAGATTAACAAAGACTGTTGTTTGAAAACTTATTTTTTTAAATACTTTTATTAGGGGCTCATACAACTCTTATCACGATCCATATATACATCAATTGTGTAAAGCACACTTGTACATTCATTGTCCTCATCATTCTCAAAACATTTCCTCTCCACTTAAGCCCCCGGGATTAGGTTCTCATTTTTCCCCTCCCTCCCCTCCCCACCTCCCTCATGAGCCCTTGATAATTTACAAATTATTATTTTGTCATATCTTGCCCTGTCCGAC
>NW_022103916.1:6148211-6149886 GCF_000313985.2 Echinops telfairi | reverse complement strand
ATCTCCAGTGGCCTACTAATGGGCTTTGGGTCTCCACTCCGCACTCCCCCATCATTCACTATGGCAAGATTTTTTCTTTGGGAAACCTTACTCCATGCACCTACAGCCCTGATCTTGCCCCTTTAAATTTTTTGTTCCTCAAACTCAAAGAACATCAGAAGAGAACAGGATTTGAGTCCTTCAGAGATGATAAAATTGCAGTAAGCATCACTACCCCTGCCATTGATTCTGATTCAAAGCAACCCTATAGCCTCATCTTTCGCCACAAAACCGTTGATCTTTCAAACTGTTTACTTTGCAGTTAGTAACCCAATCAATGTGTAACCCACTGTACCGCCAGGGCTCCCTAGAGGGCAGCATCGCATAGATAGAAACACCGCTTCAAAAGTGTATAGATCTAGATGGAGGATATGTCAGGAAAATAGCTTCGTATTTTGTTATATTTGTTTAATAAAGGTTTCTATTATTTTGTAGCCATACTTTTTTACTTAACCTTATACATCTATGATGGTCCAAATTTCCCACAGTAAGAGATTAAAAAAACAAAGCACTTTGGCTGTTATGGAAGGAAGGAGTCCTGGTGCTATCATGCTTATGTGTTGGACTGCTAATGCAAGGTCAGCTGTTGGAAACCACCAGCCACTCTGCAGGACAAAGACAGGGCTTTCTGCTCGCATAAAGAGTTACATTCTGGAAACCCACAGGGGCAGTTCTACCCTGTCCTATAGGGTCGCTATGAGTTGACATCAACTTGATGGCAGTGAGTGAGTCTTCAGAATTGAGGGAATTGAGGAGGAAAGGGTGAGAAATATGGAACGCAGTTAGCATGCTATTATAGTGATTCATAAGAGAGATGATGGTGGCTTGACCAGAGTGGTAGCTGTAAAGTTGGTGAGAAGTGACAAATGGTTGGAGTGTGGGTGAATTTTGAAGGTAGAGCCAATAGGATTTACTATGAATCAGATGTAAAGTATACAAGAAAGATAGGAGTTAAAGATGACCTAGGGGTTTGGGAGGGTTTGTCTGATCTGAGCCTGCGGTTCTCAACCTGTGGGTCGCGAGCCCTTTGGGGGTCAAACGACCCTTTCACATGGGGTTGCCTGATTCATAACTAGCAAAATTACAGTTATGAAGTACCAACGAAAATAATTTTATGGGTGTCTAAGGCTGAAATCTTTACATAAGTAGACTGCCATGGCTTTCACTCATAGAGTAGCTAGTAGTAGCCAAATATTTAACCAATGCACCAACCAGGCTCCTTGGAGATGATAATAGTATCTATTTCATCGAGGTGGTAAAAAGATTAGCACAGATAGTAAACACTCAGTAAATGTCAGTTGTCCTAGTAATAGTACTCGTTTTTATTGTCTATTATAATTTCCTAGAGTCACTCTGACTTTGCTGATGGAAAACCCTAGCCTTTATATAGCCAAACTAAATGAATCATCAGACATTTGGGATTGGAATAGATGCCCCTTTTGACAGTAGAGGCATGTCTAAGGTCATGTGCAATACATAAATAAGTTTACTGTTATGTTAATATGAGTGAGTATGAAGGAGTTGTATGTACTTGTTTTTTTTTGTTTGTTTGTTTTTTTCGTTTTGAACTTGTATGTTTGGGGATTTTTTATCATTTTATCGGGGGCTCATATAACACTTATCACAATCCATACAT
>NW_022103916.1:6138127-6143251 GCF_000313985.2 Echinops telfairi | reverse complement strand
TGCTTCTTTTCTCTTTACAGAAATAATTTGTTATCCCAAACCGAACACAGTGTGTCTTCTTCAAAAGCAGACACCTGCCTGGAATACCAAGGGTTTTGTGCATATGCTCTCAGCAGTTTTTGCCCAACTGTAGTGCAGTGTTCATTTGGTTGTCCTTAGTCCCCAAAAATCTGTGAGCAGAGCAATATGTTTGAAACTCGGTTACTGAAACAGTGTCACAAATGGTCGAAGATAGCCTACTAAACCTACTTTAGCCACTATGTACTTTAACTCTAGCACCAACTGTGACGGCTAGCCCTTCTGATCTCTCATCCTTAAAGATCTACAAGGTCTGAAAAACATGCAGGGCAGATGTCCCTGCAGTATTATTTTACTTAATATAGCTAGGGAGGTGTATTAACGTTCGCTATATTTACATCTTGCCTCTCTAAATAGAAGCACTGACCATGTGGATCGCAGCCCAACGAGTAACCACTACACCACTGGGGCTCCCACAGAGAAAGAATGGGCTTTCGACTCCCATAAAGAGTTACAGTCTCAAACCCACAGGGAGTCACTATGAGTCAACATTGACTTAATGGCAGAGAGATTTGGTTTGGTCTTTCAACAGAGCATAAATTCCTGAAGACAGGGACCAGAGCTGTCTTAGAAAAATTTGTACTGACATGCTACCTGCTAGCCTAAGCCTAGTCTTCAAGTAGACTAGGCATTTCTGGACACATTTTATTTATTTATTTATTTTAATGACAAAAAAGAAAACAACAGGAAAGAAAAGCTTGTAGTTAGTTCAAGGATTGTTTGTTGACCTTTAGGAGTGTTTTCCAGTCTAGTCTATTGGGGCATCCCGCCCTGGCCCCAAAGTCCACCTTCAGCATTCCCTGGGGACCTCACCACTCCATTCCCTTGCTGTTCTGTTGCACCTCTTTAGTGTTTTGCCTCGGTGTGGTAGGATCAGATCGGACGCAATTCCCACACTGTGTCTCTGGTGTTGTCCCCTGTAGGGCTTTAGGTCATGAGGGACGTCGTGTCGCATAGTGGAGCCGGCCATGTTGTCCTCTCTGGACTGGCTGCTCTGAGCGGGAACATGGTCCTCACAGCCTGGTGGGCCAGGATGTACTCCACTGTCTCCTCCTCCCCCTTCATCTGCTCCCGTGTGCTCCAATCAAATGTGCCCCTCTCCCGGAGCTGCAGATTCAATGCCATCCTTTGAAATAAATTCTTCTTAGGGGAGGGGCAGGTGTCCACGTAGTAGTTGGGATTGGGGCGGGCCCTTCAGACCTCTCCACTGGTTCCCTACTCCACGCCAGCATGTTGCATTCATATCTAGGAGCACCAGGTTGAAGTGTGGTCCCTCTTTCCCTGTGGAGATATAAACAATACCCTCCCCTTGTGTGGGTTAGTGCCCCGTGCCCCCGATACCCATTTCTTTTTTATTTTTCCCTTTCCCCACCTCATTTTTAGTTGTCTACCATGTGTATCCCTGTATTTGTTCTGGTCCCTGCCATATTACCTGGTCCTCACCCCAGGAATGTTTCTATACAGTAGCTTTTTCTCTATGTCCCTTTTTGCATTTTTTAAAAAACTTACTTCAGCGTACTCATGTTGTACTTGTCCTTTTGTGCTTGACTTACTTCGCTTAACATGATTTCCTCCCGTTCTCTGGGAAGCTTTCTTGAGCCTTGAAATCCAGAGTTTTCATTAGGGGTCACCACATAGATATGGCTAACAGGCCATATAGACACAACTGCCTGATTACACCGTTTTCATGGCTGACCTTAATCTCTAGCCCCTATAGAGATTAAGCTGTTGTCATGTGATCCAAGCCCACCACCATAAATTACTTTGTTAGCATAGCCTCTCTGGTGTGGCTGAAGGTCCCCAGGTAAACACTCTCATCAAAGGTATGGAGGTCACTTGCCAATGACAAAAGGCAAGGTTAATCTCTTAGTGCATAATATCCAAGAGAAATTAAAATGTATGTCCACATAAACTTATATACACTCTTTTTTTTACATATACTCTTTTAAATTAATTTTTATGATTTGGGTAAAAGTTAACAGAACAAGTTGGTCTATGTGTCTATGATTTTCCCCATTCTTTGCTCCTAACGGAGAGACCAATCGTTGCATGTTAGATGGCCACTTGTGAGTTTTTAAGACTCCAGTCATTTACCAAAGTAGTCCACTGTCTTTGTGGACTATGTCCTGAGCCTCCAAACCCAATGACTCATTTCCTCAAGGTGTTTGGTGAAGTCTAAGAAGTTTTCATAACTGTGTGTTCTGTATTCATGGGTATATTTGCAACATACATGAATGCATAAGTAAAAACAATCCTTGTTGAACCTATATATATTCAGGAGTGTAGTGCATTTCACCTTCTCACTCCTGTTCAGCTTTCACGCCTATCTCTGTATGGACACATTATTGTTAAAACTATTGTTGCAGAATTGTGTATGTAAAAGTATTTACCTTTATTGCTTTATAAACATCTTCAAAGCAGCAGTCTTCACAAAGCCAAATGGTAGAAACAGCATAAATTTCTATCAAAAGATTAATGATTAAATAAAATGTGGTATATTCGTTTGATAGAATATTATGTAGCCATTAAAAGTGTTGAACTACTAATATGTTTTACAACGTGAACCTTGAAAACATTATTCTAAGTGAAAGAAGCCCCTCACAAAAGATTCCACTTATATGAAATGTACAGAATAGGCACATCTATAGAGACTAAATAGATTTGATTGGTTCCCTTGAGCTGGGGTTGGAAATAGAGAATGAGCCCTGGGTGTCCACTCAGCCCTCCTAATTTGCATCGATGTGATTGTTTGTTTGGGCTCTTCAATGCCTGATACCTGATCCTGTCAGCACCCCATGATCACATAGGCTGGTGTGCTTCTTCCATGTGGGCTTTGTTGCTTCCCTGCTAGATGGCCGCTTGTTTACCTTCAAATCTTTAAGATCCAAGATGCTATATCTAATAATAGCCAGGCACCATTAGCTTTCTTCACCACATTTGCTTATGTACCCATTTTGACTTCAGTGATCCTGTTGGAAAGGTGAACATCACAGAATGCCAGATTGTTATTAGAACAAAGAGTTATGACTGAATCTTAATATGTGGCTAAGAGTCTGAGGACCAGAGAGACATAGTTGCTGGCTGAGGGGAGGTGTTGCTGTTGGCCAATTACTGTATCCTTACTGCTTAAGGATCCTGTTTAGTGGTAACCTATTAATTTCCCTAACAAAGCACCTTAATCATTTGTGAGGACTTTGATTTTCTTTGTGTTTAAGTGTTATCTATGCTGAAGGCAATAGTTTTTTATCTTCATCAGTAAGTGCTTCAAGTCATCTTCACTTTTGGCAATCAAGGTTATGCATATAATTGGTACATTGCGATTATATATTAATCTCCCTCCAGTTCGGATGCCTCAATCTTTTTCATAGAGTCCAACTTCTCAAATTGTTTGTTCACCATGCAGATTGAATAAATATGTTGGGATTAAAAACAGAACAAAGAGTTCTTGCGTTGAGGGAGGGCTTGAGTTAGAGTCCCAAGGTCCATCTGCTACCTTAATACTTAGCATATAAATATATGTGCATAGACCTATATCACTATCATTATATATTAATATATTTATATATGTACATGCCTATATTTATGCCTCTATAAATGTCTTTTGCCCCTAATTCTTCTATTTACTTTTCTCTTTTCCCACCATCATGTTCAACCTTCCTCTCAACTGATTGGCACTTGATCAAACCCCTCTAGACATTCTGTGCCCTCCTTGTCATTGATTTTAAATCTCGTTGTTCCCTTTTCTCCAAATTTGTTGGCTCCCTCCTTTTCCCCAGCCTCCTCCTCTCACATGTACCTCAGGAACTGTCGGTCCCATTATTTTCTCCTTGGGATTGTTTATCCTGCCTATCTTACATAGATAGACATAGAAATAAAAGAGAAGAAAAGGGGGGGGAGGAACTATAAATAGTTTCAGGCCTGTCTGCTAACCCTTATGAATATTTTCCAATTGGATCTGATGAGGTTCCAAGCCCTGCCCCCCCCCTCCCTCCAGTCAGAAGTCTTATTTTAGGGATTCATTGGAAACTTAGTTGATTTGCTTTTGTGTCTCCAGTGCTTTCCCTGTAGCCTTGTGGGTCATTGAGGGGACAACCCTACAGTCCTCTCTCTGCATTGGCTGCTCTGAGCAGGAATGTCATCCTGGAGGCGTGGTGGGCCAGGTACAGTCCACACTCTCTCTTTCCCTCTTAGTTTGTGTCCATGTGGTCTGGGCATACCTGCCACTCTCTCCAGGCTGTATCTTCAGTGCTGTCCTCTGTAGTGCCTTCTTCTGGGGAGGGGGTCAGTGTAGCTGGGATTGGGGCCGGCCTGCAAACCTCTCTTGTTAGTTCATTGCTTCATGCTGGAATGTTGCCCTCAAGGCTTAGCGTATCAGGTTGAGATCTGGTCCCTCTCTCCCTTTCCTGTAGACACATAACAATACGCTCCCCCTGGATGGGGTAATGCCCAGCATCTGTAGACAATTGGACATCCCCTCACAGAAGGGTCACAAGGAAGGAACAGCCAAGGTACAGTGTAGCAACAACGAAACAACATTCCTCTAGTTCTTCCTCCTCCCACTATCATGACCCAGTTCTACCTTCCAAATCTGACTGGTCCGGAGCATGTACATTGGTACAGATAAGAGCCCTTGACACAAGGAATCTGGGACAGATAAACCCCTCAGGATCAGTAACGGGAGTATCGATACTAAGAGGGTAGGGGGAAGGTGGGGGGAGAAAGGGGAACTGATCACAATGATCAACATATAACTACCACCCACGGGGGACAAACAACAGAAACATGGGTGAAGGGAGACAGCAAACAGTGTAAAGATATGAAAATAAAAATTCATAATTTATCAAGGATTCACGAGGGTGGGATAGGGAAAGAAGAAGAGGAGCTGATACCAAGGGCTCAAGTAGAAAGAAAATGTTTTTAAAATGATGATGGCAACATATGCACAAATGTAATTGATACATGGATTGTTATAAGAGCTGTAAGAGCCCAAGAGTCTCCAATAAAATGTTTTAAAAATAAAAAAGGAAATGGAACAGACAGTATAAG
>NW_022103916.1:6102849-6137117 GCF_000313985.2 Echinops telfairi | reverse complement strand
TTGTTTTAAGTAAATAAGTAATTGGTTGGCACCAAAATTTGGTTCATTTCACTTTTAGCACCTATACATAAAGACCTCCAACTATAAATATCACTAACCTCCAAACTTAGTACCATAGAGTCAGTGCTGACTCATAGCAACCACCTGTGGGTTTCCAAGACTAAGACTAACTGTTTACAGGAATAGAAAGCCCAGTCTTTCTCTCAAGGAACTGTTGGTGGTTTCGACCTGTTGACCAAGCAGATCACAGCCTAACCTCCCCTTTCTCTCCATACATTCCTGGTGACCAAATGTGTGGTCAACCCCCACCTCGCCCTCCTTGTACACCATCTGTTCTATCTGAGATGAGAAGCATTGCCTTGTGAATCAGACACCAAGTTCATACGAACCCAGCATCTGGAGGCATATGGTCAACCCCCACCTCGCCCTTCTTGTACAGAATTTATTCTATCTGAGATTAAAAGCATTGCCTTGTGAATGAATCAGACACCAAGTTCATACGAACCCAGCATCTGGAGGCATATGCGCTTTACCGTCTCAGACCAGTAGCACATTCGTTGCTAGATGGGGCAGTCCTCCCAACCACCCCAGGGCAGACAGGATCTCTTTCCTGTGAGCCTGCAAGAATTCATTCCAGGACTAGAAACCCTAACCCCAGACACCTCCTTGGCAAGCAGAGGATGTTGACCCATACCTTGTGCCCTGCCCACCCCCAATTTTCTCCTTTCTGTGCCCTAGCTCCCTATTTCCTCCAATTTTGTTCTTTCCTTTCCCTTATTTTTCTTTTTCTCTGATTTCCCTGTTTCTCTTTTTTCTCTTCAGTTTTCTTTTTTCCTTTCTTAGTTTTACTTTACTACTCTCTTTTCTCCCCCCACCCCCACACTAATTTTGTGGGGGGGAGCCCTGATGGTGTAATGGTTACCAGTTGGGCTGTTAACCACAAGGTCAGCTGTTTGAAACCAGCAGTTGCAGGGGAAAAATGAGGTTTTCTACTCTTGTAACGATGTACAGTCTCAGAAACACACAGGGGCAGTTCTGTCCTGTCCTATGGCGTCATGAGTCAGAATTGACTTGATGACAATGAATTTTGGTTGGTTTTGTTTATTACTTTTTTTCTTCTTTCATTTTTATTTTCTCTTTTAACTTTTTAGTTACTTTTCTCTTGTTAGTATTTGCTTGTTTTTCTTTATTTATGTATTATTTTCACTTGTTTGCTGTGTTTTTTTTCTTGACCCATACTTCCAAAGCCATCAACTGTACCCACATTGCCCAACCACACCCACACCTCCAGCAGTCCCATCATGGTGCTTAGGCCATCGCCTACTCCTGTACCACCTGATCAACAATAGACAACCACCAACACAGGATCAACCTGCTCTCAACTACTCTACATAAACATGTACACAAGCACACACACACACACTCCCATCCTCTGCCACATAGGTGATGAACTTCTAATCATACACCAACATACACTCACTAATTAAATACAAACACAACACCTCCACAATATCTTGGAGACAGCAGACAATTTCAGTCCACATGAATATAGAATGACTCAGACAAGTGATCAAAATACAGAACCGGAAAACCTCGAGAAAAGAAATCTCATTGGAAATACCTGATAAGGAATTTCCAAGAGTAATATTTAGGTACCATCAACAGATTGAGAGGGAGTGCATAAGAAAGATGCTTACAAAATCAAGGAAAACAAAGACAAAACTTTAGAAGAATTCAGGAAAACACTAAAAGAACTGACTAAATAAATTCAAAATTTGAATTCATACAAATATAGAAAATAGAAATCCAAAAGATTAATTCGAAGACTTCAGAAACAGATAATGTGCTGATAGGACAAAGGAGTCGGATAGAAGGCAGAATTGGTGAGATTGAATGCAGAGCTTTCAACACTGATCTGCTAGAGCCTAAATTCCCACACTTGAATCATCAATGGAAGCACCTAGGGATCTGGTGAAAATAGCAGACTGAAAAATTATTCAGCCATAAAGAGAAATGAAGTCCATCATGTTAGATGTGGATGGACCTTGAAAACAATATGCTGAATTAAGTGAGTTAAAAGAGGATAAATACTGTGTGATACCATTTATGTGACATGCCTAGAACAGGCAAATATATAGGGACAAAAGTTTATCAGTGAGGTAAGATGGGTAGTTATGACTTAAAGGGTACAGGGATCCTGTTCAAGGTGACGAAAAACTTAAAAGTAAATAATGGTGATGGTTACATAGCGTAGACAATATGGTTATCTGTTCCCCCTTTCTGCCTCCCTGGGGGATAGCAGAGAAGTGGGTGAAGGGAAACTTCAGACGGAGTAAGATATGAAAAAATAATAATTTATAAATTATCAAGGGCTCAGGGGAGCGGGGAGGGAAGGGGAAAATGAGGAGCTGATACCAAGGGCTCAAGTAGAAAGCAAACATTTTGAGAATGATGAGGGGAAACAAATGTACAAAAGTGCTTGACACAATGGATGTATGTGTGGATTGTGATAAGAGTTGTACAAGCCCCCAATAAAATGATTTAATTATCTAAAAAGGGGTAAATATTCTATTTGGAGGGGAAAGTGTTTAAATAAATTTGCCTCTAGTTTCAATGTAAAAGAAAAGAAAATGTGGTTAATATCACTGAATTATATACTAACTGATCAAAATGGCAAAGGTTTCGGTGGTAAATTATTTACCACAATTTTTTTAACTCAGTGAATATATATAAGGCTGAGTTAGATAATCTTAGGGAATGTTACAAGTACCTTTCGCCCATGGAATTCCGGATCCTATGAAATTGTTTTAATGGAATCTGCCCCGTTAAAGTTTTGGTGGCTGCCAATAGTCTCTCAGGTACTGAATTTCTCAATCTATAATAAGAACACCTATCAGAGTTCCATTCTTTAAGTTTGTATTGATTTACAGTGATTCTCTATGTTCAATTATTAAAAACCCAACACATAAGTAATTGAACTATCTGCCCTCCAGGTGCAAGTTTCCAAAATAATTGAGACTTGGCTTTAAACATGGAAATTTCTGGTTCCTTCAGAAACCTCCTCCATTGCTTCCCCCACTGCTCTGCATAAATTTAAATGCACCCCCTTCTATTATTCAGGAGGAGCACTATAATATTATAACCACAGCAAATTGCCATTAACGCTAACTGTGAATCACAGGAGCAGCATTCTTGAGCCTGGTTCTTCCTGCTCTGCCATTCTGTGACTCTTCAGTGCATGGTACAAAGTGTTTGTACTTTAATAAGTGTGTTAGATCTATGAATAAAAGGCAGAATGTGATCAACTTAATTTCAGATTGTAGCCATACTGTAGAATAGAACTGTCACTTTTTAGAACCTGCTTGTTCATCTTTGGTGATGTAAAGATGAATAGCAGCTTGTCTTTAAAACCTATGACCGGGGTTTTTATAGTTATGCCACAGAGGTATACAGTGTGAAGGGACCATTATAGAAGCATGCATAAAGTTATATGGGTACAACAGTAAAAGAACCACAAGATTAGGGTCAAAGAGAAAGCTCTCTGGAAAGACCTTAATGCCTGAGCTGAAACCTTAAAAGGGAATTTGATTTTTTTTTTAATCTCGTTTTTGCTGTTTTCTGTGAGAGCAGGTTTCCTGGGCTACTTTTGTAAAGCAGCTGTCATGGTTAATTTAGGACCAATGTTCCCATTTTATTCTTTGCATCTTAAGAACTTTCCATTTAAACCCTGGAATGTAGGCCTCTCCATCCTTTCCCTATTCTGCCTTGACACATCTTTTCTTTCCGCAGTGCTCAGTGAAAAGCTGCATCACTGCCTTCCACGTCACTTGTGCCTTTGAGCAAAACCTAGAGATGAGGACCATCCTAGATGAAGGAGATGAAGTAAGATTCAAGTCATATTGCGTCAGACACAGCTATACAAAGCGGGCTGCACTAGGAGAGCCTGACTATGCCGTATTCAAAGCTGCAGAGAGCCAAGTCTCAACTGAGAAGGTCAACTTGCGAGCACTGAAGCTTCAGGAACTGGAGGAGGATTTCTATACCCTGGTCCATGCGAAAGATGTGGCTGCAGAGCTGGACATACCCAAAGTGCCTATGAACTTTATCTACAACTACTGGATACTGAAGCGGAAAAGTAATTTCAACAAGCCATTATTTCCTCCAATTGAAGAAGAGAGCCTACCAAAGCCAATCGGAGAAAACATTCAAACCCGCATGAGAAGGTTTATGCATCTACGACAGGACTTGGAAAGGGTAAGATGACCACTCACAACGAGTATGTAGATCTAGGTTTGTGTAGAAATAGAAGCCCCACTTCCAGTTAAGTTATATGTTATATAAAGGTAAGTAAAAGCAGTATTGCTACTAGGATTCCAGTTCCCATAAAAAGAACAAGACTTGTTTAAATAGGCCCCTAGATCAGTGATGGCTGCAGATAAGTTCTGTCAGTAAAACACTTGTTTTAGGTTCAATAGGGTGCCTTCCCCAAAAAAAGTCTACTCAGAATAGTGACTTCCCATGGGATCTCCTGGGCCTGTTAAATTTAAAGCAGAAAGGTCAGTTTAAAGGGTTATAGCAACTGTTCTGTGAAATTCCAAAGGGTAATCTTGACAGATTTTCTGGAAGGACCCAGTGTGATCACAGGGACTTCCTAGGAAGAAGGCTTTATTGAAAATGGCATTAGTGAAAAGGGGCTCAAGGAAGTTATGCTGAGGGATTTTTTCCCCCATCATAACAATGCACCTGTTCATTCTACGAGGGTAGTGAGGGTTGTGGTTTGATGATTTCACTGAGAAACCTTACTCTTTGGTTTCCAATTTAAAATCTATTCTTACTCTTTTCTACTTCTTTTTGCTCCCCAAACTCAAAGAACACTGAATAGGAAGGATGCGAAAACTGCAATTAATACAAGGTGTAAATTGAAGAGCGCAGAATTCTGTGGAGGAAAGGCTAGAGAGATGGAATCAACGCCTTGAAGTATATAGACCTAGGTGGAGAATGTTGCAAGAAGCAATAGCTTTAAAAAAGGAGAAGTAATAGCTTTACTATGTTGATGTTTTTGTTAAATAAAAGCTTCTAAGAATGGATTTTGTAAAGAATGGTTTTGCAGCTGTAAATTTTAGCTTACACTGGTTTTAAGGACTTCTGTGTCTTTGTAAATCTTTTGGGTTCACTGTTCTGCCATATATTGAGCTGTTTAGATTTTGACAGGCACATTCAAGGAAGGGACTGGTAAGTCCTCACTTATATATGCTATGAGCTGTAAATCTAAATTTTCCTTTGATTTACTTTTTATTCAATGTTTGATCTCAATTGGCTTAGCTCTATTTTACTTAAATACTTGTAAGACCGCATATTGAATAAAGAACCATTTTATTGGGGATCTTTAAAAGACCTAAGCTTATTCTCTCACTTTTAGGATAGCATGGAGGCTGAGGCAAGGAAGGCTCTCTTTTAAATAAGAATGCAAAGGTAACCATTAAAACAAATAAAAAACCTGGTAAGTTAGGTAAATGATAGCCAGTTAGTAAATTTTATCTTTCATTAACACATGTGGCTCTGATGAAGAGAAACATTTTGCTGATGATATTATTCTGAGACACGGTTGTTTATTCTCATTTTGTGACACAGACCAGGTGTAAAAATAATAATAAAACTATTAAATAAATAAATAAATCGTTCTGGTCTGATTAATTTATGCAGTAGTAGTTTTAAGACTTTACAACATAGGCTTAAAAAAGCTAAAAGAGGTATTGAGAGTTAGTATCTGGAATATGATTCCCTTGTAAAAAGGGATTTAAAATAATTTACTTTGTACTGAACGTGGAAACTTTAGAAACAGAATAAGTTAGTGTGTCATTTTACATTAAAATATAGAACACCTGGGGGGTGGGAATTTGTTGAGAAAAGCGCTATTTGCATTTTGCACTGCATAGTTCTTCTTTGTCAGGAGGCTGTCCTATTAGGCACTCTAAGTGCTGTTAGCAACCCCCTCCAGTTAGGGTTATCAAGAGTGTCTCTAGACATTGACAAATTTCTCCTGGTTGAGAGCCACATTTTAACTCAAGGTTTATGAGGAGGGTACAAAACACAAAACATTCATATTTATCAGGGATCTACCAAATAGATGTTCAAAGATTATTCAAGTATATCGCTTATGTGCCAACACTAGTCTTAGAATATCAACCCACTTAATTCTAGCATGGCTATGAAAAAGCCTCTATTACTACCCCTGTTTATACATAAATGTAATGGGGCACAGAAAAGTTAAGAAATGTGTCCAGCTGGGGAGACTAAGTGAAAATCTCACTCCTGTAACTGTGGAAATTCGGTTGAGCTGAAAGTGTGACAGGGAGGAGATGAAATAAATAACAATACATTGAGGAGATTGCAATGTATAGGTTGAGACAAAATATATGTTAAATTGTTGAATAGTAGGACTGATAACTGTTCTGTAAATCTTCACCTCATTCACCAAAAAAAGCTTTTTGAAGATCTAAAAAATATCACCCTGGAAATTTCTGATAACTATACATAATTCTACCTCACCTTTTCTAATAGCTGTATAATACTTGATAGTATGGACAGATTCTTTATTTTTACATAGTGTATAATTTCAGTTTTTATATCTTACTTATTCAAAAAGAGCATAAGAGTTTAAGGTCCAGTTTATTTAGGTAAATTTGTTTATAACTATTTTAACTCTTCTGTGTAAGTAACATACAGTTTTATTACACTATGGACAAAGATTGTTACATGTCCAATATTTACTTTTTGGATTGCAGATGTTTCAAAGACTTTTGACTATAATATGTATTCTCTGTTTTGAGGTACAAAGTTTTGTGTATTCATTAAAATAAAGTTAATATTAAAAAACTGAAAGTGTGAGCAAAAAATCTACTTCCAATCTTTCCACTTGCTGGTCAGGTGCTCCCTGGACAATTGTATTGGATCCAGAATTGCCATCATTTGTACTCAGGGATCCAAACCTCACCACCGCAAAAAAAAAAACATTGCCATAGAATTGAATTGAACTCCTCGGTTTCGGAGGCTGTACATCTTTATGGGAGCAGATGGTCCCTCTTCCTCCCTCGGAACAACTAGTAGGCTTGAACCACCAGCCTTGGATTAGCAGCCCAATAACTTCCCCAACAATGCCACCAGGGCTCCAAGAGATCGGAAAGGAAGGCAGAAATATTAAGCCATTATTCTCCTGTCCTAGCCTGGCTATGCAAATAAATACTGAACTTATAACACTGCAGAGAGAACAAGTTTCAAAAGATGACTTTGGAGGATTTTGCTTGTGCTGATAGTTTATGTGGAAACCAGGATCTCATAACTGACAAAGCTGCGTGAATTCCTGTGGAGAGGGTTTCATTATGTAGCTCCCGGGTCTGTATGCTTCCTCATCCCCCAGTCCCAGCAGACTTCAGTTGAATTTATTTTTGATGTACATTTTCAATTGTTGGATTTGCTTAAAGTGACATTTTTTTTATTTGCTGGGGATTGGGCTTTCAGGTCCGCAATCTGTGCTACATGATAAGCAGGCGAGAAAAGCTAAAAATGTCACACGTCAAAATGCAAGAACAGATCTTCAACTTAGAAATTCAGCTGGTTAACCAGGAACTTGCCTCAGGTAACCTGCATGTTATAGCTGTTCTAACAAATAGATAGACTGTTTACATCATGTTTTTTAACTATTTAAGTTTTATATCAATTGTTTCACTTAAAGATCTTTGAAAAATTCTCATCAAATATCTCATTAACTGTTGTTCAACCCTAGGGCTATGGATCTAGGGCTATGTTAGGGCTATGGATCTAGAGCAGATATTCCAGGTCCCAGACAGATATTGGGAGCCATTAGTTGGAACCATAAAATTACTCTTTTCTTTACAGCCTAATGATTTCATTTTGAAATCATTAGGATAGCATCTAATATTAGGTTCCAGGAAACATTTCCTTCCAGGGTTACTCATCTTAATATTCTATTCAAACAAATCCTTAACCAGAAATTTTGACATCTAGATTCTTGTCTTTTCATTGATACACTCATTACTACTCATTGATCACCTACTATGGCCAAGAATTGAGCTAGAAGATAGAGCAGTCAACAAGACAGAGCCTCTACTTGCAGGGTACACTGCCCACTTGGTGAGAAAGACAGATGGGCAGAATTATAGTGTCCTACATATGACCAGTTTGGTTGGAAATTTGATAATCCGATTCAGTGACATTGGTAGTCTCCCTGGGATCATTTAACAGAGGTTGGTGCCAAAGCCAGCACTGTAGGGGTTGGTGGGTAGGGTGTACAGAATCTGGCTCATACTGGCAGTCAACCATAGAGCAAGGGAGGAACCCCAAAATGAGGTCAGGTCGACAGCAGGGCTGCTCAGTTACTAAGGCAATATGACAGGTAAGGCAGGAAAAGCCAAAGGACAGCAAGAAAATTGTCTGCTAGCCCATGTGACTTCTGATAGGTAGAAGCCTGCCTCAGTATGGCTTGTGTCATCAGCATGTGGCAGCCCCTGGCTGGGCTCATGGGTGTGGGCATTGCAACATGAACCCTTAGGGAATAAATGCTACCCACTGGGATACCTGGATGCTGTTCTCTTTGTATCCCGTTTTTGGTGGCTAATGGCAAACACCAAGCCTGTCTTCAAGGAAGAGTTGTTTGGTAGTGGATTTTCAATTTCAAAGCACGCAAAATAATAAATACTCTTGTAATTATGGTTGTGGGTGACAAAACCAAGTAACTTAACATGGTTCATGTTGAAATGCCCACACCCATGAACCCAGCCAAGTACTTCCGAGCTAAGCCTATAAGCCAAGCCCATAGCAGGTGTGGACAGGAAGGTCATGGTTCCTTTCTGCTGGCCTTACTACTCCAAAACCTCCCCAACCCTCCAGAATGGTCATTCATAATTGGGAAACTATTCAAAGATACCACCTACAACCACTCCTATTAATGCCAGTTTAAAACACTTATTCCCATGTACTTCACCCACCCAGAGCTACTATGTTTCTAATGGTTTATATTTGATTTGTTTTAGGAAAGATTCTAATTGTCTGTTTAAGGTACATCCTAAATTCTCTGTAGTACCCACACTTTCACACACACAGATATGTGTGAGACCCTGTTCTAAACCATCGCTAGTAGTACTATTGAGAAATGAAAGGGGCAGATGCGGGGTTGCAGAAAACAATACAGTGTCTTTGTGATAGTTCTACAGATTGGGAGAGCAGGGCTAAAGAGATTGGAAGTTAGAAAAGAGTGGCATTGCTGAGTTTTGTAGCTATAGCCCCTCCCCCCCCAACACATACACACACTCCAGCATCAACCTCACGATGTACATACATACCAAATATATGTGCCTGGTAAACAATTGGGGGAAATGTATATATGGACCCACTCTGCCATAAGGATATGCACCATTATGTAAACCATTATGCACCAGTTGTTCAAATGATTCTTTCTTTTTGCTCTCAGGACCTTCTGTAACAAGTGCACCAGAAAACTCAATATTCTCCCCACCACCAAGAATCACCTTAAAGTTAAAAATGCCCAAACCATCCCTAGACAACTGCAAAAACGGCTCCACAGAGCCTGAGCACAGACGCCCCTCTCCTGGTAGCAGCTCCCCTGCTGTCAGTATGAAGAACAAGCCAACACCACAGAAGGGCCCAGAAATGAGAATGAAGTCCTCTTCAAGATACCCATTCAAGAACAAGAACACCTGTATGCTGGCTAGCCTGAGCCACCCTCAGAGTGAAGTAAAGGATTCTAGCCCTGCCTGGAAAACTCCATCTCCAGACTGCTGTCATGGACAGTCACTGGGTAAGCCTCTGGTCCTTCCGACTGCCCTGCATGGACAGTCTTCTATTGAGAACAAGAAAATTCCACCCAGCGCCAGGCTTGCCAAATCCAATGGCCTGGAGGGCAGTTTATCTGGAGAAGTCACCCCAAAGGACAGCTTAAGTGAAATGGTCTGTGGCCAGGAGCCCATGCTTAGTTCTCATTTGCCCAGTCAGGGAAGCTATAGAAAACCTACAGTGGAGCATTTGAGCACATCCTTTAAGGAGGCTACTAGCCGGTGGGTGAGGAGCACAGAGGACCTCCAGAGCTATGTGAAGCCAACCAAGATTAACCCCAAAGAGCAGCTGTGGGGTAAGCAGCTCCTTCGGCGGTCGTCAGGGAAAGCTTCCTATCAGGAAAACGATGGGTATTGCCCAGATTTAGAACTGAGTGATTCAGAAGCAGAAAGTGACGGGACTAGAGAGAAAGTCAAGCTTAGGAGAGACAACTCAGACAGGGAAAATCCTCCCCGTGACTCCAAACGGTATTGCCATGGTAAAAACAAGACTCATTCGTTTTCCCATAGCTCAGTGCAAAGGTGATTAGAAACTTTCAAGGATAATCCAACCTTTGCCTTTGGAGGAAACTCATAACAACAAAACGATTCTAGCATATATGTTAAGAGCAATTTTTCCATAGTGCATCCACTTGCAGTTTCCAAAGTCTGGTTTCACAAGCACATTATAAGAATTGCAGATTATCTAATTTGTTTGTTTGTGTTTTGTTTGTTTTTAATCGACTCTCGTTTGCATTTTTATATTGGGTCAGAGTCTATTGGGAACAAATGAGCCCAGGGTATTTTCCTCACTAGATACTGGGGCTATTTTCCAGTTACAATAACATATTGGTGAGCATGCGCATTAAGTACCCTTGCATTATTAATGGGAATTGCAAGAGACCATGATTTTCAGACACTAAAAATTACTTATCTTTCGAAGACACAGCCTGTGACTCTAGAGCTCCTATCTGTAGGATGTTTCTTATTCCACTGGAATCTGTAAACCTTCAGGGAGAGAGCAGGAAAGCAGCTATCTCATGTACTATTCCACTCACTACCCCTTTCCTTTGCATTGCACCAGGTGGGGTTCCTTTTACAATGTCTTCACTTACTGAGTCAATATTAATGCTCATATAAACGTCCAGTGCCTGTTCCTGGACTTGCGTGTTGGGGGCCGCACTTCATAACTGTTTCGCCCAGCCAATAAGCATAAAAGTTTAACTTGTGGATGGTGTTTACAAAAGTAGAAGTCCTACTTCCAAGGCAGATGCTCTGATCGTCTCTCGGCACTTGTCAAGGCTCCCAGAGCCTTTTCCAAAGTGAGACCATCTCTGGGCTCTGTACCACGTCAGAGTTTTTATATTGTCTTCAGATAAACTTGACTAGAACCAGTTTTGTATACCTCTCTTCATATCTGTATGACTTCCACTGAGGTATGATTCAGATAATACTGGACACTGAAATGCACAGAGGTATTCTTACTCGCTTGGTTACAAAGCAACAATAATCTGAGAAAACCTATCATTGTTGCTTTATGTCAACTTTGACTCAGAGACAGCTTCCCAACCAAAAAGCTGAGACTGCTTTTGTGCATTTAGGAGCTGCTTACGCACAGCTCCCTAACTGTCAACTTTGGCTCATTTCTGGGAGGAAGAGAATAAGTGCATTTTAGGGAAATAGAACCCTATCTGTTTCCCATTCAAAGAAGGGGGAAAGTTGCAATTTTTTTAAAATGTGACACAAACTGTAATTCTCAGCTCTTTTCTTGTTAGCCTTACTATAAATTAATGTTCTCTTCTATTTTAAGAAAGTGTAGAGACTTTTCAGCCAAAGTGGCCTGTTTTACACTTTCCTAAGTGTGTTACTAGTGAAACAGCCCAACTGCAGTCGGGCATTTGTTTGCAAGGGTAGGGGCTCCTCTCTGAATCAACATGGAAAACTCAGCAGTTTTCCATTCCCTGTCTTTGCTCTTGTAGCCTTATTAATGGTTTCCTTTTTTGCCTTTTGTTTGCTCCTTTTCTTGGGAACCTATATATTTCTCCTCTCCTTTGGCTACATCTTCCCAATGCTCCTTTTGTGCCTGTGTGAAGATGCTATAGCCTGTGTGATTAATTTCCTGTAGTTTGTTTGGATAGAAAATGCTCTGGGTCCTCCACAATGAGGGAGAAAGCTTCCCCTATTTCTGCACTAGGTTTCTGTACTTTTTCTTTGAAATCTGCTTGGGTCAATAATAATTTTCCACCTGCATGGTATTAAAATTATAGTGGAGTTATATTGTTAGAGACCAATGCAGTAGCCTTTGCCCTTTGATGCCTTTCCATTCTGAGTAGGCAGGAAAACAAGCATTGAAACAGTGTTTCGGCCAAATTGCATATATAATGCCATTGGGAGAGTATTTGCTAAAATAATTCCAGTCAGGGAAATAGAGTTGTGATATTTTTACAGAATTTTCCTAGATAAATTAAGGAGCCTTCAGTTGTATAAATTTCAATTGTTCCAAAATGTATTTGCTACATTTTGCTGTTGTTTGAAGTATTACCTCTTAACCTTCTTTATTTTCCATTTTCCTTTATATAGTCCAGTTTTCCAGGATAAACTCAAGTCTTTTATTAAATGTCACCTTTTTACCAATACTTTTTCATTAAATTATGAAAACTGTTCACTACTGTCAGTTGTGGTACTTTTTCATTTGACATTTTGGTTTTGGAAACTCAATGTGTGTTCATTCTATATTTGATATTCATATTCACTAAACAAAACAAGTAGATGGTTGGGGGTGGGCAGAAGAATAGGAGGAGGAATTGAATGTCATGGCACATAGCAGTCGCCAAAGAGCACTCTGGGGCCTTGGATTCTGCCCAGAAATCACAACTTTCATCAGGATAATAAGAAAACGATCTCAGAACCATCGTAAAAATTACCAGAAAAAAAACCATAAGGTTCAGAAGGTATCACAAATAATCATAATATTAATTCTGTTTGGGGTCATGTGCATATATGATTGTTATGGAGGTTGTGCAGGATAATGGGAGATGTTTAAGGGCATGAGCAACATCTTCATTGTATTTAAGAAATATTTGCCCAAGGTCAGTGGGTAAATCAGTTGAGAAGATAAAAGGTGAAGTGTTTTTTCTCAGACTCAGATTCATTCTCTCTCTCATTTGTTAATGGATGACTGTTTGGTTCTGGTAAATTATTAAACAAAATGTTGGAGAAATGACACTACAAACATAACCCTGGTATAGCCAACCAAAGCAGATTTTTATCTGTATTTGCACTGGCAGGTGAACCTTTGTCTTGATGTAGAAGACACTTTGAAATTCTGAGAGCAAACCAGGGGAATCACAGTGCTGGGTTTTTCTCTCCCAGATCTCACCAGCCTAAGGATGTATGCTGACCCTTAAGAAGGAGGAAAAATAGATAAGGGTAAAAACTCTATCAAGTTTTCACAACCATAATTCAATTTCCAAGTTTTATGGAGAACAGCTGTTGCACATTGATTTTAAAACAATCTTTGAGTTAATAAAGGAAGGCCCAGCCTGAGTCCATCACTCCTGTTCAGGGAGCCATATATATATATATAAAACACTCCATTTGATACTATTAAATGAGGCTTCTGTGAATTTAATTGATTTATTTCATGGATTAAACCAAGTTGCATGATTTGAAGAGGTGAGAAGGCACCTTCAGGGCAATTGTCCTTGAAATGAGTCTGGGGGTGGGGGAGAGGCTCAAGCCCCAAACAGTTCTGTCTAGTCACTGATACTCCCTGAATACACTGATCATCTTGATAAAATTAAGTGCGTACATCGTTTCTCATCTTGTTAAGATGAATTTGTGTCCAGCCTGGAGATCTGGACACCTCAAGTTGTCAGTTTTCTTACCCACTCCTCCCCACCTCTTCCCTACTGCCCAATATCCTCGATTTCATTTATTATAATTGAATGCCAGGTTGTAAATGGGCTGAAAAGCTGGAACCAGGTTAAGCTGTACTCTTTACAGGAAGATAACTGTATTTGGGGACCATTTGCAGAACAACCTCCTGCTCAGCTTTGTGTTCCAAACTATTAGAAAGGTATGAAGTAGTGTCCTTAAATTACACAGGGACATGGGTCTCATTATCTTGAAGTCATTTCTCACATGATGAAAGACCTCATTCAAAAACTTGTTGCTAACTTGAAAAATATAATCTTGCTGACTGGATAATCTCAGCCTCAAAATCAGAAAGACGCTTCAAGATTTAAGTTAATTGCTGAGTGCATTCAGTTAACTTCAACTCAGAGCAATACTATGTCACAGAGTAGAACCGGCCCCATAGCATTTAAAATGTTGACTGAAATTACAAAAGCAAATTGCCAGATCTTTCCCCCGCAGAGTCTCTAGGTAAGTTTGAACTGCCAACCTTCTGATTAGCAGCTAAGTGCTTAATTATTGTGCCATAAATTCCCCCTTACTAAGGGTGAAAATATTAAATATGTATTCCTGCCTTAAGATTCTGGCAATGAGAATTTTCTCTTTTCACCTTAGTGCAGTGAGCTATTTCATGTGGTTCTTCTAGCCATAGTCTTTATAATGCGCTGCACCCCCAATAACTGGATGGAGCTATGCTTGTGGCCAACCCAGGGAATGGTAAATAGGTGCATGGTATCCTCATGCAGGTGAGAACATGCAGGTGAAGTGCATGGCACTCTAACATAGGGATTGGTCAATTTTTGCCATCACACTAGGCTTAAAAGAGAGCCATGGGGAGGGGGCTCGTAACCCAGAAGACAATGCGAGATGGCAGTGAACAGTAGCAATAGTGATGTCGTGAGACACCAGCGCCTGGCACAAGGTTTCAGTGGGGCTTGCCAACCCATGGAACTAAAGAACATTTGTCCCAGAAGGCCCCCAGCAAAAGGCGAGAATTTGGTCCTGATCGATTAACTGCATCGTGAGTTACTACCAAGTTGATCCCAATCCCAAATTGCTTCGTTTCTTCCCTAATAAAGCCACACCTAAGAATATGGCTCTTGGGTTCTGTGAAATGTTGCAATGAATTAACCCAAAGACAGAGGGTACTGAGGGGAGGGGGAGAAATTGCGTTTAGAAATAATGGAGTGGTACAGCAATTTGGAAAAGTTGGACATTTGAGACATATTTACCCTCTGCCTCATAGGAATCAGTTTTGTGTTTATTCTTCTTAATTTATGCCCTAGCTTTTCTTCTGCTTTCCGAGATAGGATCTCTGGTCAATTATACCACACAGATCTGCAAATGGAGATGGCTATCAGTCTTTTATGTCATACTTGTCCACAGAGATGACAGTTAAGTCATCAGTGAACAAGCGCGAACAGTTGTCCGCATCTTTAGGGTGGTATTAGGGTGGTACCCTCAACCCCTAGTCTCCAGAGGGGCTCAGAACCACACAAAGGCCAGACTTCAAGTCAGTTTCAAGACATCTACTCGAGTCTCACCAAGAGTAAGACCAAAACCCTTGGTAGGTCAGGTCAAGAAACTTGTTTGGAAACATTCAAGCCTTCAAATAAGGCAGCAATAGTCATCAAAACCACTCTGTGTCAAGCTCTTTGCTAAAAAAAATTTTAAATCATTTTATTGTGGGCTCATACAACTCTCATCACAATCCATACATCCATCCATTGTGTCAAGCACATTTGTACATCTGTTGCCATCATCATTCTCAAAACATTTGCTTTCTGCTTGAGCCCTTGGTATCAGCTCCTCATTTTTCCAACCCCCCCATGAACCCTTGATAATTTATAAATTATTATTTTGTCATGTCCTTTTTTTTTCATTTGTTTACCTTCAAGTCTTTAAGACCCTAAACAAATAGCTCTTTTAAACATTTTAGAAGGTAGATTTCCTTTTTTTAGGTCCCTTCTTGTTCTTAAAAATTAGCTCGATGACAGTGAGTTTGTTTGGGTCTGGTTCTTAAGAAGCCCTGGTGCACATCGGACAGTGTAAGACATGACAAAATAATAATTTATAAATTTTCAAGGGTTCATGAGGGAGGGGGGCGGGGAGGGAGGGGTAAAATGAGCTGATAACAAAGGGTCAAGTAGAAAGCAAATGTTTTGAGAATTATGATGGCAACAAATGTGCTTGACACAATGAATGGATGTATGGATTGTGATGAGAGTTGTACAAGCCCCCGATAAAATGATTTTTTTAAAAAAAGCCCTGGTGGTGCTGTCAGTTAAGCCTTGGACAACTAACTCCAAAGTCAGCAGTTCAAACCCATCAGCTGCTCTGAAGGAGAAAGATGAGGCTTTCTGCTCCCATAAAGATTTAGAGCCTTGCAACATATGTACAAATATGCTTAATACAATTGAAGTATGGAATGTTATAAGAGCTGTAAGAGCCCCCAAATATAAAATGATTTTTTTCTTTTAAATGATTTTTTTTTTAAAGTATTGTACAGCCTCAGAAACCCAAAGGTTCTCTTCACCTCCGCCCTGTTGGGCATCGCTGGGAGTGCGTATCCATGGCAGTGAGTTTGGTTGGTTTGGGTTCTGGATCTAAAGTTTCACATCAATTCTAAACTTCAGTCCTATAAAAAACAGTGAATCTGGAGGACATTATCAAAGAACAAACATTGTATGAGACCACTGTGATTTTAAAAAATCAAAGTTTCATACCAAAAGAAACATGTTGATGCTTACTAGGAGTGGGTGAGAAGGGAAAAGAGCTAGAGGGTAGACAGATGTTAACGTGGTGAAAGAGAAGATAATATTGTACAAGCGGGACATGGGCAGAAATGAAAAGCTGAGGGGTTAGGGACAGGGCAAACCTCACTGGTAGATTTGATAAGCTGTTGAAGTTGGATGCAAAAATTATGATCTGATACATAAACCTCTACTAGTTCACAATAAAAATGTTTTTTTTAATGGATGAAATTAGGTCATTATGCTGAATGAAATTAATAAATCAAAAGGACAAATACTGTATGAAACCACTATTATAGAAACTGGGTGGGGAGAAGGGGGGTTTCACACTAACAAAAATATTCTTTGATGGTTACCAGGGTGGGGGGGAGAGAATATTAACTTGGGTGAAGAAGGCAAAAAAATAAAATTTTAAAGAAGCAGACTAATACCAAAATTTTTTAAATCTTTAGAATATTTATTCAACCATATTTTTTAAAAATAGGCACGATCATACTCCACTCTGCGTTTCAGCCCTCTTTCTAGTTAGAGGACTTCTTTTCTTAGCTGGTTGAACAACGTACGGTCAAGGATTTTAGGTAAAAAGCATACCGTTGTGAATGAGAGAGAGCACGGAGTAGAGACCCAAAGCCCATCTGTAGACAATTGGACATCTCCTTACAAAAGCGTCACAAGGAAGAGACGAGCTAGTTGGTGCGGTATAGCACCGGTGAAACACACAACTTTCCTCAAGTTCTTTAATGCTTCCTCCCCACCCCCCACTATCATGACCCCAATTCCACCTTATAAATTTGGCTAAACCAGAGCATGTACCGATAAGAGCTGGAAACAGGGAACCCAGGACAGATAAATGCCTCAGGACCAATATTGGAGGGGAAGGGGAAGATGGAGAAAGGGGGAACCGATCACAATGATCTACATATAAGCCCCTCTGGACAACAGAAAAGTGGGTGAATGGGAGACATCGGTCAGTGTAAGACATGAAAAAATAATTTATAAATTATCAAGGGTTCATGAGTGAGGGGGGGGAGAAGAAAATGAGCTGATACCAAGGGCTCAAGTAGAAAGAAAATGTTTTGAAAATGATGAGGGCAACAAATGTACAAATGTGCTTGATACAATGGATGGATGTATAGATTGTGATAAGACTTGCATGAGCCCCCAATAAAATGATTTTTTAATGTTTTAACTTTCTGTTGTGAATTGGGTGAAGAGTTAGTTTTACATTCAACAATTCACACATTTTGTTTCAACTGATGATGGCAACCCCCTCGATGTGCGTACCATCACTTAGCCCATTTCCCTTGTTTCCTGTTTCTATTCCTCCTTTCCCTAACCTGCTTCTGAACTTTGTCCTTGGGCAGATGCTGCCCTTTGGACTATTCTAAAAAGAAGGGAGTTCAGTTGGAGACTTAAAGGGGGACCACAGCCCTTAATTCCCTCTCCCTGGCACAGTGACCTGCACATTAGTCGGTGTCTGATAAATCCTAGTTGGTTAACTACTGAGGTCAGGCTATTCTCCCATCCACTTTTTGAAAAGTTGAACTCCTTATTAGAGAGGCTCTAGGTAAGGACCCCTATAGGTTTCTAACAAATGTACATTTTTACAGGAGCAGAGAACCTCATCTTTTTCCCACAGTGGTTTTGAACTGCTAACCATATGGTTAACAGCCCAATGTGTAACTAACCCACTACACTCAGGGCTCTTTCTACACTACACTCAGGGCTCTTTCTACACTACACTCAGGGCTCTTTCTACCCACTACACTGAGGGCTCTTTCTACCCACTACACTTGGGGCTCTTTCTACACTACACTCGGGGATCTTTCTACCCACTACACTCAGGGCTCTTTCTACCCTACACTCAGTGCTCTTTCTGCACTACACTCGGGGCTCTTTCTACCCTACACTCGGTGCTCTTTCTGCACTACACTCGGTGTTCTTTCTACCCTATACTCGGGGCTCTTTCTACCCTACACTCGGGGCTCTTTCTGCCCTACACTCGGGGCTCTTTCTGCACTACACTCGGGGCTCTTTCTGCACTACACTCGGGGCTCTTTCTACCCTACACTCGGTGCTCTTTCTACACTACACTCGGGGCTCTTTCTACACTACACTCGGTGCTCTTTCTACCCTACACTCGGTGCTCTTTCTACCCTACACTCGGGGCTCTTTCTGCGCTACACTCGGGGCTCTTTCTGCCCTACACTCAGGGCTCTTTCTGCACTACACTCAGGGCTCTTTCTACACTGCACTCGGCACTCTTTCTGCACTACACTCGGTGCTCTTTCTGCCCTACACTCGGGGCTCTTTCTGCACTACACTCGGTACTTTTTCTCCTCTACTCGGTGCTCTTTCTACCCTACACTCGGGGCTCTTTCTGCCCTACACTCGGGGCTCTTTCTACACTGCACTCGGGGCTCTTTCTACACTACACTCGGGGCTCTTTCTGCACTACACTCGGGGCTCTTTCTACCCTACACTCGGTGCTCTTTCTACACTGCACTCGGGGCTCTTTCTGCCCTACACTCGGAGCTCTTTCTGCACTACACTCGGGGCTCTTTCTACCCTACACTCGGTGCTCTTTCTACACTGCACTCGGGGCTCTTTCTACACTGCACTCGGGGCTCTTTCTACCCACTACACTCGGGGCTCTTTCTACCCACTACACTAGGGGCTCTTTCTACATTATACTCGGGGCTCTTTCTACCCACTACACTCAGGGCTCTGTCCTATAGGGTTGCTGTGAATTAGAATCAACTTGATAACAGAGTGTGGTTTGGTTTTCTTAGCCAAATACCATGAGGAATTAACAGATTATGTTACTAATGTTTTATATCCCATATGCTGGAATCAGAAAGAAGGTTTTGCCACTACTTGGATGGGGACTTTTCCTGAAAGAAGGAAACAGACTAGTCTGAATGTCAAACCATCTGGTGAGTCTGAATGATGCTGTAGTAGGAGGAAGAGACAAGAGTGCAGATGAGAGGCCAGCAACTAAAGGAGCAAAATAGCAGGTAGCATTCGGTCTTCATTAATTAAAAAAAAAGTTCCTACAACTCACATCAACAAAATGCTTCTGCTGAGACTATTGCAACCTTATCAGCAAAACCTTGTCCATCAGGAATGAGAAGTAACAAAAAAAAAAAACCTCAAAGGCAGTCATTGCCATCAAGTTGATTCCAACTCCTAGCGACCCTGTGGGACAGGGTAGAACTGAACTGCCCCTGGGAGTTTCCAAAACTGTTTACAGGAGTAGAAAGCTCCATCTTTCTCCCACAGAGCAACTGGTGGTTTTGAACAGCTGACCTTGCAGTTAGCAGCCCTATGCATAACCACTACACCACCAGGACCCCTAGAAGTAATATTAGCTACAATAAGTTGTTCTCTTCAGAGATACTCTTATCCTGCTTTGCAGAAACTTTAACTCAAGGAAAAGGCAAGCACAAGCTAATTTGGAGAGAACTCTCAATACAGATAGTAAACTCTATTTGTGCATAACCTGTGCATGAAGTATTGCAATTCCCACAGTGATGAAAAGGTGATTCAAAACTTCTCTCTGACCCTAGGAGGTGGGGGAGAAGGGGGGAGGCGGTATTGCCATTGAGGCAACTTCAATTCATGACAGTCCTGTGTGTATCAGGACAGAACTCTACTCCATTGGATTTCCAATGGCTCTGATCTTTTGGCAGTACTCATACATTTCCAGGCCTTTCTTCTAAGGTGCCTCTGGGGAGATTCAAACCATCAGTGTTTTGGTTAGTAGCTGAGCACATAATTGTGTACGACCCAGAGATTTTCTTTGTCCTGGCAGACTCTAAATGGCTCAACATCTGTTCTAGAAGCCCGGCAAATAGGTTGAAATTTAGATTCATTAGCCAACGTTGTCATTAGTAATCACATAACTTGATTTCCTTTTAGTAGCCAAAGAGGAGCTTATACCTTAGCAAACACTTCTTGTTGCACCTATAGAGAAAGGACAGGTCAAGGAGACGTCTTCGATGAGGCTAAAGGAAAAAGCCGCCTGGATCTCTGAAACAGACCAGAGACGTTGGGATGTGTTCCATTGCCTGAGGTTGATAACTTAGGCCCCTGTCTTCAGATCTATTAAAAAACTAAAACAAAAAATCTCACTGCCATCAAGTTGATTCTGACTCGTAGCGACCCTAAGAGGGCAGGATAGCACTGCCCCTGTGAGTTTCGGAGAATTGTAACTATGGATATAGAAAGTTTTATCTGTCTCTTACAGAGCATCTGCTGGTTTTGAATTGCTCACCTTGAGGTTAGCAGCCCAATGTATAACCAACCACTACATCACTAGGGCTCCCTAGCACAAGGGCTAATAATAACCTTGTTTCTGCTCATTTCCTCTGTTGGAGTTGGCCAATGTATTTTGTCCAGAATCTTAAATGCTACTGTGTAGCCCTGGCCCCATCAGAGGATTCAACAACCCATTCTGACAAAAGAGCCAGGAGAGAATAACCCTGGTCCTACTCTGGACCATTGTTTCAGGGCCACCTCCAAATCAGCAAAATCTTGGCAGTGGTAAAGATCAGAATATCATCGATCAATGTCTTGTGATACAGCTTTTCCCTTGGACAAAATGTGAGACTAAGAAGGAGACACAGTACCCGACGTGGCACCCATAGCTAGGTAGGCCTTGGTGTTCTCTTGAACATACACAATTGCATAGAACACCAGCATGAGATATAGCCACTCAGTGTGGTGAACACATATCAAGACTAATCATAAGTATTATCCATATCACAAAAATGACCAAATAGCACCCTGTCCTGGCTTATAATGAGTGAATGCTGCTGCTTTATCCGTCACTCCATTCTTCTCACATTCTATATAGGAATTAAGATACCCAGTCATCAATTACCCCTTGCTCCTTGACAGCCTTCAGTTCTTGATCCTAATATGAGAGAGCTTCAAAGAGTTCATTGGAAAACTCCATCACCTTTTAATTCCGTTTTCCCATGACGTTTTTGAAGCCCCCTCAGCCAAGGCCAAATCCTAAAGGTTCTAACACTGCTGAAATATTTCATCGTGACTACAAGGAGTCTGCTCTCATTGTAACAGTCCATGAACCCAGATATGCTCAGTAGTGCGATCTTTGTTTTTTCGGTTTTTTTTGCGAGTGGTTAAATAAGATGACCAACAGTGCGTTCATTACAAAGAATGAGGGGGGAGCTAGAGGTGGTGAATTTTCCAAATTGGGAAACCAGGATCCGCAGCCCCAGGGCCCAGGGTTCCAGCCACCCAGACTGGGCAGCTCCAAAATAAATAATGGAGTAGGGCCTCAGGTCCAGGCTTCTCCTGCTGCTTCTTGCCGGAGATGTGCTTCTTCTGGGTCGCCGACATCTCGTAGAAGGGTCGACGCGGCACACAGCTGCCTGGGTGGACTTGGTCCATTCGGACTGTCCTCTTGCGTGGGAGCTGAGATCCGGGGGATCTTGGGGTTGTCCTCCCCTACGCGCCGTCAGCCTCGGCTTGGCCGAGTGGCCCCTCGTTGGGGATATACAACTCCACACGGTTGGGTTGCTGGGGGTCGTCCACCTCTCGCTTCTCCAGGGGATTGACTCCGTGGGGTCCCTGGTCTGTCGTGCACTCTAAGTAGTAGAGGCAGTTGTTACTTAGGATGAACCAACTCTGCTGGGCCATAGTCACCCGGCCCCTCCCAGCTGGAGGAGGTGATAGAAGGGGTGGGAGGGAGGCCTTGGGAGTCTTGAAGGGCACCCTTTGAGCGGTCATAGAGGTCCCCAGGGGCTCCTCGGGCAGGTCCCCGCCCTCACCGATGGCCACCCTCTAGGCCCGGTGGGTTTGGCCCGGGGTCCGCAGTCGGGTTGCTGGGCCTCTCCGGAGAAGTCGCCGGGCACCTGGAGCGCGTGGAGGTCGGGCAGCCGGGCGTGGGGCACTGCCAGGGCAGCTCTTGCCTTTGCCCCGGGAGTGCCCTCCCCCTGGCACGGGAAGCGGCCGAGTGCCTCGGGTGTGTTCGGGAGCAAGCATGCCATCCTGTCTCGGGGCCCACGTTGAACTTCTTCCTCCGCATCGCCCTCTTCGCGTTCGGCTCCCTGCTCTCCCCGCAGCTCCTGTGCTCCAGCTCCAGGCGCGCCCCTGGAGTGGGGTGGGGGGTGTCAGAGACACCGTCCTCCAGGGCTGCGAGGAAGGCCCGCGGGTAGTCAGGGCTGGGCCGCCCCGGGGAGCCCCCGGGGCTTAGGGGAGCATGCTCCAAAGCCCCAGAGCCACAGCCGCCTGCTCAGGACCCAGTCTCTTTGCATAAAGGGCATTTCTCTTGTCATAAGAGGTCCAGGACATACCTGCAAAAGACCCCTGGCCCGAGTCAATTTTGACTTATTGCCCTGGTTTTTGCCCCTGTGCCCTGGTGGCATAGTGGTTGTTTGAAACCTGCAGCCTCTTCAAGGAAGAAAGACAAGGCTTTCTACTCCTTCTAAAGGGTTCCAGTTTCAGAAACGCACGGGGCCAATTGGAGCCGGTCCTCTGGGGTCTCTGGGGTTCGCTCGGTCTGGATCCCTGGCTGTCAGTTCGGTTTCGGTTCCTTCAGTACCGCACAGGCGGGAAGGGAAACTCAGAGGCTGTAAACGCTAATTCTAAGTTACTGTTGTTCCAACCAATTTCTGCTTGCCTCCAACTTTCTTTTGCCTCTGGATAGTGGTTTGCAGTCAATCTTCCTTGTGGTTATTGCTGCTGCTGCTGTTAGGTGCCATCGAGTTGGTTCTGACCCGTAGCGACCTTATTTATACACAGCAGAAACAAACCCTTCCCGGTCCGGCACCATCCTCACAGTGGTCCCTGTGCCTCAGCCCATGGCTGCAGCCTTCTTCCTTCCGTATTATCCGTGCTAGTGAAGTTAATGGACTGGAATAGCAGAATGGCTAAGAGTTGAGCTGCCCACCACAAGGTCAACCGTTCATAACCACCAGCAGCTCCGCAGGAGGAAAGATGAGGCTTTCTACTCCGGTTAGGATGTACAACCTTGGAAAGCCACCAGGGCAGCTCTCCTCTGTCCTACAGGGTTGCTGTGAGTTGAGAAGGTCCTTGATGGTACACCCAGTCTGTGATAGGCTGGTGACCACAAGGTTGAGGGTACCAACCCATCCAGGAGTTCTGTGGAAGAAAAGTCTCGCAATCTTTTCCCATAAAGGTTACAGCCATGAAAACCCTATAAAACCCAACCAAAATCCACTGCCAACCCCATCTCACTGCCATGGAGTGGATTCGGAGGCACAGAAACACAATTTGACTGGGTAGAACGGTCCCTTGGGGTTTCCCAGACTTTTCCATTTTTACAGGAACAGACAGCCTCATCTTTCTCCCACAGAGCGACTGGTGGGTTTGAATCGCCAACAGGTCAGTTATCAGTCCATGTAGCATTTTTTGATTAAAGGGTCTTATGATCATCCATATGGCAAGGAGTGGGACGGGAGATTGAGAGAGAGAAAGAGGTAAACACAGACTTGGGGTTCAGTGTTATTCCTTGTTGTGTGCTATCAGAGTAGAGCTGACCCACACAGAAAGCCAGGCCTTCTACAGAACAGCGGGTGTCTTTAAATCTCCAACCTTTCAGTCAGCAGCCAAGTGACCAGCCACTGTCTCCTAGGACTCTGGAGGGAATACATACCATGAAATGCACCGAACTCCAGTTGATCATCGCATTCTTTTTGATAGGACATCATATACCTGTGAAATGCAAAGCTCCATTTACTTTTGAGTTCCCGAACTTCGCTGATCTGGGATTCACTCACCTCAGGACCTGGTACACCTACAGGTCCCGGGGCTTCTCCTCCTAGGGCAGCAGTTCTCAACCTGTGGGTCAGGACCCCTTTGGGGATCGAATGACCCTTTCACAGAGGTGGCCCGATTCAGAACAGTAGCAAAATTGCAGTGATGAAGTAGCAACGAAAATAATGTTATGGTTGGGGGAGAGGGGGGTCACCACAACATGAGGAACTGTATGAAAGGGTCACGCCATTAGTAAGGTGGAGAACCACTGCCCTAGAGATCCTGATTGATTTTGTTGCAAATGGAACAAAATCTGTAGTTGCACCAGATCCCCAGAGGATTCCAATGATCAGCCAAGTTTGGGAACCTGGGATCTAGGTCAGGTACAGTTCTCTCACCCCAGAAAATTCCCTTACTCCCTTTCCTAGTTAATCCTTGTCACCATCCCCCCAGGAGCAACCACCAGTCCATTGATCTCCCACTCTTCAAAAACATTTTAAGTCTTAAATGTATCGGAGTTAGTTTGAAAAAAAGTGGTATGACCAGACTATGCTGCTGTGTGCAGCTTGGAATCATTTATTCCACGTGATTTTCCAATCAAATCACAACCCAGCCAGCCCTTCCCCCTCCCCCAGCCAGCACAGTCTTCCAGATTAAAGCAAGGGCTGATCAACCAGACCAAGACATTTCACAGTTGGGCATTTGAACAACTTTCTTTGCTTTCTTTCTGTTTTGTTAAGTAGGATATCAACTTTCCATATCTGTCCAAACTCCAGAGTGCTCTGAGTCACTTAGGCCCCAGAGCTCTACCTCCTGGTTAGCTTTTCCAGTTTCTTCCAGCCACGTGAGAGGACTGCAGCCTTGTGGGAGGACCTGGGAGGAGGGAGGCGGGGGAGGGGGCACGGCCTCTCCCCCACCCTACCCCCCTGCGGCCCCCTCTGGCCAAGGTTTCTCCTCCTCCTGACCTGACCTGGGGAGCCTTCCTAGAAATCTCCTCCAGCCCGTGAAGTGCCTTGGTCGGACCGGCCTCCCCGCCGCGGCCCCGGAGAAGACAGGCCCCGCCGCCGCAGAGAAGCCAGACCCGCTAGGCCTTGTGTCAGGAACACGGCCAGCTCTCCGCCCACCCGGCGGGCCCAGGATTGTGGTGAGGCCCCTCACCTGCACAGGTACCCGACCGTGACGTGGGGAGCGCGCCCCAGACACCCCACCCCCGCCCCGCCTTTCCACAGCCGGGAAATCTTTCCCACAGAAACATTTGCCAGCACACCCCTGATCACAGGGTTAAAAATCGCTATTGCCAAAGTCAGGCGGCTGTCCTTGGACTCTCACTGATTGATTTTCAGAAAGCCTTTCATGCCGGGCGGGGTGGGGGTGGGGGTGTTTAACAGCCAGTGCATGGCCCCAGCATTTGAGGATGATTTGAGCTGTGTGAGTATATGTTTCCTTTTTCAGTTGGAAATTATCAAACCAAATATTTTCCTTTTTTCTCTCCTTCATTCACACATGTGTGAGACCATTTGTTTCTAAAGAGCTAGCTGCCCCTGGAAGAAGGATGAAGCTGAAGGCAACTTTGAGCCTTAACCTTCCCAAGGCGGTTTTGAAAGTTGCCTGTTGTGCCCTTTTCCTCTCCCACGTTGTTAAGTATTGTTTCCTAATCTTTGCTAATAGCTTTTGCTTTGCTTTTCCCTCCTTTTCTCTCCTGGTTCTCTGTTCCTGTCCACTGTGTCTGCCTCAAAAAACAAAACTCACGACCATTGATTCCATTCCGGCCCACGGCCTCATCTTTCCCCTGCAGAATGGCTAGTAGATTCGAACTGCTGACTTGGCAGTTAGCTGCCCGGGTATACTCCACCAGCCACCAGGACTCAACTAGTGCCTGCCTGGGCAGCAAGAAATTATTAAGGGGCTGTCAGTTCCTCCAGTGGTGCCCAAACGATGACCCATCCTCTAACCTTTTGCATTGTCTGCATTGGCAAATGAATGTTGACTTATAATTCTCGGTGTGTTTGCCCTGTAAACAAGCTGGTTTGCAACATGAACAAAGCAGTTCTGGGTTTACGATGACCAGGAAGGCACCAGTGGTCAGAAAAGGCAATCAACGGCATCAAGAGATGGGCAGGGCGGCAAGACAAGGTGATCCGCAGACGCCCAGAAGGGCCACCAATGAGGGAGCCGCCAGTCCCGAGGCCCGCCTTGGGGCTGAGGTACAGACATAAAGGGCAGCTCTTCACTGCCTGAACCACCCACTCTCCTGAGAGTCTGCTAAGCCAAGGTGCGGGTGGTCACACCACCCATCTCCACTTGTAAAGGTCGCTAGAGAAATTGGTAAATGGACTAAGGATGTCGCATCTATCTTATTTCAGTTCATTGCTCTTGTTCATGTATTTGGGGACTTCCAAAAGTGCATGGGGGGAAAATATTCCGTTATCCTTTCAGTCTCTTGTTCCACCAACTTTTTGGAACCCCGTGATATGTCTCTCTCAGCACATTGCATAGTTTATTTTGTTCTGCTTTTGCAAAATCTACCTTTCCGGTACTAATGAGAGCATTTGTGTTGGGACCTTGGTGGGGGGGGGGGTTAGGCCCGGTGTCTTACTTTATTGACTCCATTTGATTGCCCTTTATTTTATCTCTGTTCTCGTCGGTAGGTTTCTACTCTGGCAATGTCGTCCATTAAAATTGAATGCGTTTTGCCAATGAACTGCTGCTGTGGTGAGTCTCCAGTGTGGGAAGAAACATCCAGCTCTCTGCTCTTCGTAGACATTCCTGCACAAAAGGTTTGCCGGTGGGATTCGCTTACCAAACAAGTGCAGCAAGTGACCGTGGGTAAGGATGAATTGTCCTCCGATCTTCACAGACCTCCCCTCGCCCTCCCCTCTAGGGCAGGGGTTCTTTCCCTTCCTAATGCCGCGACCCTTTCATACGGTTCCTCATGTGGTGGTGGCCCCCCAACCAGAACATGATTGTCATTGCTATTTCATCACTGCAAGTTTGCTACTGTTTTGAATCGGGCGACCCCTGTAAAAGGGTCGTTCGACCCCCAAAGGGGTCCAGACACACAGGTTGAGAACCGCTGCTGTAGGGGGACAGTCACCCAATGTTTGCCATTCCCTCTGGGATCTTGTCAAAGGATAGTTTATATGCTTTAAATGAGGTGGGGCGGTGTTCTCCCTGTGCTCCCAGTTTGATCTAGGAGTAAACTCAGAGTCATCATGACTTCCTTCTTCCACTATGGATGAGGAGCAGAGTTCCCAAAGGAACTCTTTTTAGATGACAAGGCCCTGTGGTATCATTTTCCTTAACTTCAGATAACATCATTGCAAGTTGCAGAACCGGTTGGTGGCCCAGCCATAGTCCTAAGGCTTTAACTTTCCAGGGGAGGGGAATGACTTGGTAAATCTTTCTTTTCAATGTAAAAGAAGAGGCCCTGGACTTATAAAGCATCAACCAGAGTATCTGCTGAGTGTACAAAAAGGATTCATGACCAAAATCCAAGCACACTTGAGTGTGATTCCATTAATGGCCATATGCTTTCCCACATGGGGGTGTTCGCAGATCCTATGGCCCAGGGGCACTAGTTTGCTGTGATCAGTGCTGAGGAAAGTAGGAAAGTAATTTCATTATGGTAGTCCTGGGAAAGGATAGCAAGAATGCCCATAAACCTTGAGAACTGGAGACCATATACTTTCCTTCCTTCCTTCCTTCCTTCCTTCCTTCCTTCCTTCCTTCCTTCCTTCCTTCTCACTTCTGTAATTGGGAGACAAAGTGACTGACCTTTGAGCTCAGAGTCAGGATGAGCACATTGCCTTCCCTAGTCTAGCCCAGCACTCACACACCCCTACCTCTGTAGGGGCTCTGTAGCTGCTGCTGCCCCTGACTCAGTGATCCCTGCCCAAGGAAACAAAAAGCTGCCTAGTTCTGCACCATCCCTGTGACTGATTGCTGATGAGAGCTTTCTAATTTATAGGGCCTTTTGTGTGTGAAAATCGTGCACACAACAGAACACGTGCTGAGTCCATTTTTGCATATGCAATTCAGGGACATTGCTTACATTCTTTAAAGTTTTACACGGAGTCTCCCTATCCTATATCAAATCATTCCACCGTGGCTCCTAAGTAAAATTTCTTCTGTGTGCCCTGGTGAGCTCAGCAATTCAAAACCACCAGCCGTTCCTTGGGAGAAAAATGAGACTTTCGACTCCCGAAAAGATTTAGTCTTAACAAAAAAAGTGAAAGTCTTGGAAACCCATCAGGACAGTTCTACTCTGTCCTACAGGGTTGCTATGAGTTGACATGAGTTTATATATTTGCTTATTTCATATCAGTAAGATCATACAGGGTTTGTCCTTTTGCCACTGACTTGTTTCGCTCAACATGTTTTCAAGGTTCCTACTGGGGCATGCATTAGAAGAGGATTTCTCTTTATGGCTGAGTCCTATTGACCCGCAGGGTTCTCACTAGTTGCTCTCCTTTTCTTTTTATAAGTCGATCTCTAGGCCTTCCATCCATAGCTCTTTTACTCTGGAAGCTCAGTTGAAACCTGTTCAGCAGCGTAGGAACCTGTGAGACCCCACTGACAGCCAGGTGGTGCTCATGAGGTGCACTAGCTACAAATCCACTCGGGGGTCTCCTGCAGAGATGAGGGTTTTGCGGAAGATGAAAATTCTCTCAGTGAACAACCACTGCTCTCGTTTCCCCCAGATATGGAAGGGGCTTGTGGAGTCAGCAGTCGTTTGGAAAGTTGTCTAGAGGAGCAGGTCCCAGGCCACAGGTTGGGACCCTTAATGAGAGTAGAGCCCTCCTATATTAGGGTCCCACACAGTCCTTGGGACCATCAGTGGCTTGATTCAATGTCTAAGCCCAGCACCCAGCACCTTGCACTGAATAAGTGCTTAGGAAATATCTTCAAAATAATTCTGAGAATTTTGCTTCCTGTGACCAAGCAAATTTGATTACCTGCTGCCCAAGGTAATCAATCTCTTCATTTAAAAAATGTTTCTTATATATGGAAAAATATTAAACGTATTGAATTAAAATATAGAGACATAATGAAAGATACATCTGCATTTCTATCTACTTAGTGTTTTTACTATGTTTACTTCCAAAAAGGATTTGAGAAATAATTTTCTGTTAAGTACAGATAAAATAAAACTTCCTTCAAATGGCAAGCCCCGTATTGGTGGGAAGGTCCTTGAGGGGTGCAAATAGTTTGCACTCTACTACTCCCCCAGGGGCTCTAGGGAAGAAAGGCCTGCAGATTGGCTTTTGTAAAGATTCCAGCCAAGAAAACCCTAGAGAGCAGTTCTAGTCTGTGAGCCACACGTGGTAGGGTTGCCAGGAGTCAGAATCGAATTGAGGCTAACAGGTTTGGTGTTTGGCATTGAAGTGGGGATAGAGATATTTACAAAACCTAGGTGTTATAACTGAACACGCTTTGCCTGACTGAATTTCCTGGAGGTTAGGCAAATGATACATCTCTGAATTGCTCAAGCTGCTGAATTAGGACCCTCTCCTTGGAACGCAAGACTGTCCTGGGACTCCTGCCTCCACGTATTGCGGTTATATTTTACTGTTCTTGCTTCTCCTACCAGTCTGGGAACTTCAGAGGAGGTAGATTGTTTGCCTTTCTACTCATGTTTTTTGTTTCGTGTTAACTTTTTATTGTCAATTAGGCGAAGGTGTAGAGAGCATATCATTGTTTTACATTCAACAATTCATCCACATTCTGATTCAACTCAATCACTGCAATCTCCTCAATGTACCCTCACTTATCCCACTTCCTCCCTGTGACACCCCCCCCAACCCTGTGAACTTTGCCCTTGGGTGTTTAAACGCTGGCCTTCTCATCTGAAATAGTTGATGAGTCTAACCTGGAGCTGAGTGCACTTCCAGACCGAAGGGAGTAAAGGCCATAGTCTCGGGACGCCTTTCTATTCCTGTTGCTCAGGGAAAATTTGCCCTCCATAAGGACGTACTCGGTTCTGTGACGCTTGATGGATGCCAGTGTCGCAGTGGTTAAAGCACGCTGCCACTAAAGATTATTGTTGTCATTAGGTGTGAACAAGTCAGTTCTACCTCATAGCAACCCGTGCACAAGCAGGCCTGGGCTGCGCCGTCCTCGAAGGCCCTTGCCATGCTTGAAGCCATTGTTTCAGCTACACTTCCATCCATCTTGTTCACTGACCGCAACGTTACCCAGCATAAGGTCCTTCTCCAGAGACTTGTCCTGACCAGTCCCGTCTCAAAGTACAGGAGACCAAGTCTTGCCTTGGACAGTCTCTGAGAGGCTACTCTGTGTCCTATGCGGTAATAGCCAGTTGGAATCAATGGCAACAGGGTTTCTCCCCGTTCTGCAGAAGGGCAGTAAGACTCCTATTGTTAGGGACCTGGAACAATTACCCTTTTAATGGAAAGAGATCAAACACAAGGCTGCAATTACAGAAGAGGTTTTATTATGCTAGCTTAAGCCAGGGCTCCAGTCCTTAGGTGCTTAACTACACACAGAAGAGGTTTTATTATGCTAGCTTAAGCCAGGGCTCCAGTCCTTAGGTGCTTAACTACACGCGCCGTCTTGGGTTAGAGCCTGGAACAAAGAAATTCGAAAGTATTTATTTACAGGTATACATAACGGGGCGTTCCCAGCCACCCCCCCTCCCGTCAATCCACTGACTGGCTTATCTGAGGTAGGTTGGCAGTCTGGTCCCTTGTGTAGTTCCGGCGCTGGCTGGCCGTGTGGTCCTCCCCTCGGAGGTTGGGCTCGCTGTGTTGTTCCAGGTTGGCTAGCCTCAGTCTCCGGGTACATCCTACTTGGCACTGCTAGGAAACATGAAACCACAGCCTGCCCGAGATCCCGGAGCCAGTCACGGGGGCAATTTGGCTTTACACATACAACTGCCTCTTTTTTATATATCTCTCTATATTTTTAGTTTTTGTTGAAAATAAAGATTCAACTTCATCGTGATTGTGCTGCTCCAATACTGCTCCACCTGCTGCATTCTGATGACTGTGTTTGCCTTTGCAGATGCCCCTGTCAGCTCGGTGGCCCTTCGCCAGTCAGGGGGTTACGTGGCCACTGTTGGAACAAAGTTCTGTGCTTTGAACTGGGAAGATCAGTCAACAGTTGTCCTGGCCACGACCGATAAAGACAAGAAAAACAATCGATTCAATGACGGGAAGGTGGATCCCGCTGGGAGATACTTTGCTGGTATGATTAATCTTTCACTGAGCTGTGGCGGAAACCACGAGAGCGCTTAAAACATAGCACAGTTTGGAAAAAGGAGCTCACTTTTCCTAGGTGTCTCTTTCAACTTCTTTCTCTATCAAAGCATGATAGGTATGGTATTTTGGGGAGTTCAGTGAACTTTAATTATAGGAGTTTTATTGGTGATGAAATTAAAAGCCATTTCAAATTTACAGGGGGTGGGTGGTAGAAAATTAATACAAACAGCACATGAATAGCCCTTAGGGTTGAGTTCACTGGTAAGCACTTTGGAAGAAAGGCCTGGTTATCTACTTTAGAAAAACAACTAACTCAAATGAGAGCCATGCCCATGCAAATTCAGGCTGAGCCCAGGAGGTTCTGAATGGCCGCCTGGGGCTCATCCTGCTGAGTCCTCCCTCTCGGCTGAGAACCCCCTAGTTTCCTGGTTTCCGGGTTTTTCCTCTTTTCATTTCTTCAGCGAGAAACTGCCGCTTCTATGATGGTGCTGCTGCCTCTGGCTACCCAGGGCCAGGACCCAGGGAGAAAATGTGGAAGCAGCAGTTTGGCTCTCCAAAGGAAGAGAACTTGGCCTCCTGTCACTTCCGGTTGCTCTCCCCTCTCCACAGTTGTTACCCCTGATACATAATTACACTGATGTTTGTGAAAATGGGGCCGGGGAGGGTAGGGGGGGGAAACATGGGAGATTTCCTCTACTTCCTCTGAGCTGAAGGAATTCTCATTTCTGCCCCATGAGGCAGCTCTAGAGAATTTTTCTTGGATTTCTATCTGCATCTGCACCACACAGCCTCTTCTGGGCATGAAGGCTGCAGTGAGTTGAGCCCGGAGATCTTAAAGGAGAAAACGGGGACTTCCCCACCAGTCCGGTGGTGTGACCTGCCGCTTTTCACGTAGCCGTGCTATGCATTTGGTCCAGAGTCCACGGTTGAATGAAAAGAGGAAACTCGAGAGAGAGGAAGGCTGTGGGGTTTGGCTTTATTCCATCTTAGCTGGACCTCGGAACCTCTCATGCTAATTTTAATTTAATTTTCAAGGTGTTCATCATTAAAAAAAAAAGTAAGACCCGGATTGAGATTGTATAATAGCTTTCTTGATTTAAAATCTGGAAAGGATCCTTTGAAAGAAAAGGTGGTCTCATGAAGGGGGGCTGAGCGTGGCGGCCTTTGTTTTGTAGGCACCATGGCAGAAGAAACAGCCCCAGCAGTTGTTGAGCGGCGCCAAGGGTCCCTGTACTCCCTCTTTCCTGATCACCATGTGCAACAGCTCTTCGACCAGGTGGACATCTCTAATGGTTTGGACTGGTCCCTAGATCACAGAATCTTCTATTACATCGACAGCCTGTCCTACTCTGTGGATGCCTTTGACTATGACCTGCAGACAGGACAGATATGTATGTACTTTTTAAATACTGCTGGTACTTTTTTTTTACATGTATGTAACTGGTAAACTATCTCGCCTTCCACCCCAAGTGTAAAAGCCCTCATTTGTCAAAGAGAGCGTTTTAATTCTATTAATGGAGTCATTATTACAGAGACTTGACTACGATGCCAGTGAAGCCGTGGCCCCCAGCACAGTTCCACATGACCATGACCCAAAACCAAACCCACTGCCATGGGGTCACCCCTGCTTCCTAAGGGCCCTGTGTAGGCTTTCCGAGGCATTACCAATCATTAGAGGAGCAGCCAGCCTCGTCTTTCTCCCTCAGAGCTGCTGAGGGGTTTGAACTGCCTGCCTTGTGGTTAGCAATCCAACACTAACCAAACAGCACCCCAAGGGCCCCTCTTCAACAGCAACACCTCACTGCCATCGAGTTGATGCTGACTCGTAGGGACCCTGTTGGACAGAATACAACTGCCCCTGTGAGTTTTCAAGACTGTAACTCTTTACAGGGCTAGAAAGCCCCATCTTTCTCCCTCGGTGTGGCTGGTGGTTTTGAACTGTTGACTTTTCAGTTAGCAGCCCAATGTGTAACCACTGTGCCACCAGAGCCCCTTAACTATGACCGTAGCTGGCGGAATATGGATACTCCCCTTTAGGACCACCCGCACCAGGAAGGAACTCACTGGAAAATGGCTCCAGTGCCACCAACCACACCCAAGTCCCTGCCATCCAGCCGATGCTGATGCTTAGCAACTGCAACCCGCCCCTCCCGTGGCTTTCCAAGACTGTAACCATCTGCCGGAGTAGAAAGCCCAGTCTTTCTCCCGCCTGCTTGACCAGGAGGGTACCTCAAGGTGTAACATACAGCAGGATGGAAAGGAGCAGAAAATTAAACTTTCAGGTTGCTATTTCTTACCATATATACTCGAGTATAAGCCGACCTGAATATCCGCCGAGGCACCTAATTTTACCACAAAAATTCCATAAAAAATGTGCTGGAAAACTCGGTTTATACTTGAGTATATACGGTATTTATATTTTCATTAAAGATAAGCAAGAACTCCAAAGCAAATGAACAGCTTTTCAAAATGCAGAAAAGTAAAAAAAGTGAGTGTCGTTCAGCTCCATCCATGTGCTGAAAGGGGTTGGGGGGGCATTCATTGTTGAGGAGAATTTAGACCAGAGTACTTCAAAGCCGGTTCATGAAAGGGGCCAGACCTAAAGGGCGAAAACCTTGGAGGTGGGCGGGGGAAGCACAGTGCTCTTTTTTACAATTTTTTTTAATCTATAAATCATTTTGTTGGGGCATCTTACAGTTCTTATCACAATCCATGCATCAATTGTAACAAATTAGGCACATTTGTACATATGTTGCCATCATCATTTTCAAAACATCTTCTTTCTATAT
>NW_022103916.1:6098933-6102227 GCF_000313985.2 Echinops telfairi | reverse complement strand
TGTGTGTGTGTGTGTGTGTGAACATCCCTATAACACAGCTTTGCCACTGTAACCATTTTCCCTGTAGACTGCACTGGCGTTCATTATACTCACCACGTTGGACAACTGTCACCTTGGCATGTTGCTCTTGGTTTTGTTTGCTTCCGTGATTTCCCCCCTTAAGGCCAGTCAGTTGGCTTCAGAATCCCTCTCCTTTCTGGAAACAAGTTCTTCTAATACTTCATTTTGAGAAGGTCATTTTGGAGCAGTTGTTGAGACAACAGAACAAGAACTCACACACTTCACCAGTTGGTGTGTTTGAACATCCCATGCTGCCTTTCGATTGTCTTCTAGATCTTGGCAGTTACTCAAGTAGGCCTTTTGGCGGCTAAATCAGCAAAGGTCTACACGCCGACGGAAGTTGGCCTGGGCTGGGAATGCAAGGACTGCAATGTGAGGTCACCTTCAGAAGAAGGCTTGGTATTTTAGTGCCCAGTCCATCCTCTTTTTGCTGCTGCTCCTTTGTCGCCATGAACATGGTTTAGATGTGAGGGGAAAACTCGCTGAGGAGGGATGCTGTGTTAGGCTGAGTTGGGTAGAAAGGCAATGCCAGTGACACTCGTATCTGGAAGAGAAAGCTTTCGATCAAGGAGTACTCTTCTATCAAGAAGGCAGCCAAGTCTCAGCCACGGGTCTGAGGCCAGCCAGCACCCTCTGCAGATTCATGGCCGGGCCCAGGACGCAGCAAGGCGAAGCGGGAGGCAGGGTGATCACAGGCTGGCGAATGCAGGGTCATGTGGACATGAGGTGAGGGGTCACATGGCAGGCAGAGCACACGGGGCCACGGCTGGAGGCAGGCACAGCGTCCCTGCGAGCAGAGAGAAAGGAGAAGTTCCCAGTTCTCTTACCAAAAGGCCACAGGCCCAAAGAGGCATCCTCACACTGTGACCTGATCCACCCCTACACAAGCACAAGTTGACCTGAACTCTAACTGCCGCAGGTGCCCAGGCATAGTCCTCCACGTTTGGGGATTTAGTTAGAGATCCTTCTGTTAGAGAGCTCACTCATGGTGCCCACATGGCAGACCTTGGCTAACCAAACAGAAGTGGTAACTGAGCAGCGGAGGGCTCACCATCTGCTGCTCAGCACTGAGTGACCTCTCGTTGTCTCCCACAGCCAACCGCCGAAGCGTTTACAAGATGGAGCAAGAAGAACAAATCCCAGACGGAATGTGTATCGATGCTGAGGGAAAGCTGTGGGTGGCCTGCTACAATGGAGGAAGAGTGATTCGTTTAGATCCTGAGACAGGTAGGCCCACAGCAAAAGGGAAAGTCCCTGCTGAGTTGTAGAAATTACTAAATACTAGGAACTATAAAGAAATCTTGTTACTCAGGGAGTTGGGAGACATAGCAAAAAGTTTCGATTGAATAAATTTGGATACAGTCCAAAATTTTTTTTCTTTTTTCTTTTTATTTTTTTTAACATTTTATTAGGGGCTCATACAACTGTCATCGCAATCCATACACACATCAATTGTGTAAAGTGCATTTGTACATCATTCTCAAAACACTTCCTCTCCACCCAAACCCCCGACATTAGGTCCTCACCCTTCCCCTCCCTCCCCGCTCCCCCCTCCCTCAAGAGCCCCTGATAGTTCACAAATTGGAATTTTATCATATCTTGCCCTGTCCGACGTCTCCCCTCACCCACCCCTCGGCTGTCTGTCCCCCGGGGAGGAGGTCACACACAGCTCCTTGCAATCGGTTCCCTCCCTCCTACCCACTCCCCCTTTACCCTCCCTGTTTCGCCACTTACAGTCCAAAATTTATAGTTAGACTGTATTTTCCTGTAGAAGTAAGTTTATTTTTATATTTTTACTATGTGTGTGTGGGGGGGTTAACATATAAGTTGTTGTTGTCAGGTGCAGTTCTCAATTCATAGTCCCCCATGTACAGCCGAATAAAACACTACCCAGTCCAGCACCAGCCTTACCATTGTTGCTACCTGCTCGAATATATTTATGTGTAACATTTACTCTCTCAAAATCTGTGCATGTATACTTCAGTGACATTTGTTAACATCATGTTCAACTATTGCTATTGACTGTTTGAGAAGTCTTCTTGCTCAAAATAAATTGTCAGGGAAGGAAAATTAAATGCATGAAGGAATTCTGACTTCAAGAACCTTCATGCCCACTGTCATGAGTCTAATCCAGGTCCCAGCAGTCAACTATGAAGACGCTTTTTTTGTAAAGTATGAAGGCTCTTGAGGTGTAAATCATCTTTATGGGAGGAAACAACCTCAGGTTTCTCCTGCAAAGGGACTTGGTGGATTTGAAAGGCCGACCTTGCAGCTAGCAGCCCATTCCTCAATGCACTGTCCCACTAGGGATCCATAGAGTCCTCCTTGGCCTTCCCTGTGACTCTCCTAAGACCAGAAACGACTCAGGGTGGGCATGGGCCAGAGCTCATGCTTGAGTATTGATTTCCTAGGGAAAAGGCTCCAAACTGTGAAGTTGCCTGTTGACAAAACAACGTCATGCTGCTTCGGAGGGAAGGGTTACTCTGAAATGTACGTGACCTCTGCTCGGGACGGATTGGATCCTGAAAGTCTCTCGAGGCAGCCTGAAGCTGGGGGGATTTTCAAGGTGATATGGCTATTTGTTTTATTTGGTGGATGGGGTAGAAGACCCTCTCTTAAGTAACTGAGGGATGAGTGCCAGTACATACTGGCAGAATGTACATAATTATACAACGAACTCTGTGAAATCCAGAACTTGAAGGAACTGCTTTGTTTTGCCAGATCTCAAGTTTCCCCTTTTGCCAGAGTACAGTCTTAGCCATGTATTGAATCGTTCGCTAGAACAAAAGAAAACCGCCATTGAGCCGATTCCATTAGGGTTTCCAAGACTGTAAATCTTTACAGAAGTAGATTGCCGCTTCTCTCTCCCATGGAAGAGATGGTGGGTTTCAACTACCAGCCTTTGGGCCCAATACCTCTCTGTCCTTCTCTGACAGGTTTCCACATTACGCACGTCCTGGCTTTCACAGATTTCACTGTACTTAGCATTTTAAGGACAGTACATCATGCTAGACTTACATTTTTTTCTTGTGCTTAAGTAATGTTTGCTGAAATTCTTCAAAATCTAAAAAATGCTTTTGGAAAATAGTGTTTGAAAACATATTTACAAGATTAGTTGAAGTTTAGATGTCACAAAAATACTTTGAGGTTTCTAACATAACTTGTGGCAACAAAACAAACACCTTTTTGTGCTGGGGAAGAAATGTAGAAATCATCTGACTCAAATCCCTTTCT
>NW_022103916.1:6086954-6096968 GCF_000313985.2 Echinops telfairi | reverse complement strand
AGAGTTGTATCCCCCCCAATAAAATGATTTTAAGAAAAGGGTAGGGTTTGTTTTTTATTTGATTGGTTTTATTTTAATAAATCATTTTATTAGGGGGCTCTTACAGCTCTTATAACAATCCATACATCAATTGTATCAAGCATATTTGTACATATGTTGCCATCATTTTAAATAATAGGGTTTGACCACTAAGCATATAGACAAATAATTCCTTTTTATGATAGGGAAATAAAATAAGGATATTTGATGGGTAAGTATATTGTTTTAAAATATATTATCTTGAGTGGTTTAGAACAAGTGGTTCTCAACCTTCCTAATGCCACGAACATTTAATACAGTTCCTCGTGTTGTGGTGACCCCCCCACACCATAAAATTATTTTCATTCTACTTCATATCTGTAACTTTACTGTCATTGTGAATCGGGCAACCCCGGTGAAAGGGTCGTTCAACCCCCAAAGGGATCGCAACCCACAGGTTGAGAACTGCTGCTTTAGAAGAATACTTGTAAATTACCTTTAACCAGAATTTCTCTTTTTTTCAACAGATAACTGGCTTGGGAGTCAAAGGAATTTGCTCCAATCCTTATGCAGGATAAATGATAGGATTTCTTTCCTACTGTATGAAATTTTGAAGATGAGTACAATTATAGGGCTAAGATCTCAATCTAGAGAAAAAGGAAGAAATTATATTACTAGCAAACGTAAGATTTTATTTACATGTAGAGCATTTAAAAAGTAGAGCATTTCTAACAAGGGGTGAATTGCTTTTGCTAACACATTACAAAGCCGCCTGTAAAGAGTACTTAGAGAAATGCAAAGACTTGTTCAACTGTCAACCAGCCTCTTGACTTCTACAGATTGTTTGGGAGGGGGGTGTGACCCTTATATGTTCTACATAACATTAAAAATAAAACAATAAATCGTGATCTGTTAATTACGTATTACTAGTATGTTCATTTTTATTTTCATCATGATCTTGTAGACTGTGATGCCAGTCCCCCTTGGCATTCTTCTGATATGTTCTTTTACAAGCTGAGTGCTGCTGGAGACAAAGAAGTTAACATTCTGGCAAAATCCATAGTTGTAGCAGGAACAGAGTACAAAAGAGGAACCTGGCATTAGAGTGATGTTCGGGCCTCACTTATAGTTGCCGTTCAGTACATGCTCATCTTTTTGCTTAAGTGCTCTTAGCATTTAAACATAGCCCATAAGCTATCATTGATGGCCGGAGGGCTTAACTCATGGATGATGGATACTCATTAATAGCTGGGTGGCACCAGCAGTTCAAACCTACCCCAAAGCACCTCCAAAGACAAGCCGGGTGCTGGGTACAAAAGGTCACCCAGACTTGAAAACCCTCTGGAGCAGGAGCAGCTCGAGCTGCACCCTTGGGGTCGCTTTGAGTCAGACTCTGTCCAAACGCGACTACAAGCATCATACGCAGTGGGGAAGAGCTTATTCAGACTGAGAGACGTTTTTGTTTTTGTTTGTGCAAGGGCTCATCTAGTACTTAAGATGCACTTTTTAGTGAGCTATCATTGACCTTCATATACTTAAAGTATAATTTTGTTTTATATATTTATACTTTCATGAAACTAACACCACAATCAAAATAAACATATCTACTACCCCTGAAACTTTCTTTGTGCCCCTTCGTCATCTTTCCGCCCCTCAGAACACCTCCCATCCTCAAGAGCCCACTACTCAGCTGCTTTCTGTCTCTGTAAATGAGTTTGTATTTTCCAGAATTTGCTGTAAATATAACAGAATACATGCCTTTTGTCTAGTTACTTTTAGCATAAATGTTTATAGATTTGTCCATGTGATTATCTTTCACAACAGTTCATTCCTTCATAGTGTCAGACTAGTATTCCATTATCTGGCTGTATCCCAGTGTGGTTATCCATTGACCTTGAAGAAAGGAGTCTGGTGGGGCTGTGGGTTAGTAGACATTGGGCTACTAACTGCATGGTTAATTTGAAAGACATCAAGCTCCGAAAGACCCTAAAGCTACAAACTAGGTTTAGGCTTATTTCATATATCATATGCCCAATGATACCGCCACTCCTTTCATCAATCCTAGACACAATTACGATGTTCATTTTATACTGAAATAGATCTAAGGGTCCACAAATCATTTGTTCAGTGTAATCCCTTGCAGTACAAGTAGCACGCAATATGTTACAGGAGGCAAAGTCGAAACTACCAATAAAAGACTTGGGACATAAATTTTGGTACATTCATTCAATGGAATATGTGCCAAGGACGAATTCTGTATGTGAAGACCTCTAAGGTAATCATGACATGGGGGAAAAGGTTTGAAATAGTATGTATACTGTCAGCATGGAGGCAAAAATAACAGAATACTTGTGTGTGAAATAAGATAAAAGTTAAAAAAGAACTCTTCCCCCCCCCACTATACGTAGTTTAACATACAATCTTTTTAATTTTATTTTATGGACCTATAATTAACATACCATACAATTCAATAGTTCAGTCATCAAAAAGGGTTGTGCAATCATCACTACAACCAACTTTGGGAATGTTCTTCCTTCTGGTACCCATTGATGCTGGCTCTCCATTTCCCACGCCCTCCCTTCCCTTCAGTGACCCCAGGCAATCAACAATCCAGCTGCTACTGCCTTAGTAATTCCACTCACCCAGGTTTCCCCCTACAGATAAACATACAAAACTAGAGCAAAGAACAAACAAGGATCCAGCAACAATGATCATATAAAACAGAGAAAGGCCACAATCTAAGAGAAAGCAGTCAATTAAAAGTATGGAGTAAATTCAACATTGGGCCTCAGGGAGATCAAATTACAAGGTGTTACCTTCTACTCTAGTACAGCTGCTAAAATGCATTTTACAATGAAAAAAAAGAGTATTTTTTGATGGAGGTGACCTCTAGGAAATAAAACTGGGCATTGGCAAAAGGAAGGGGAGAATAGTGGGCTAGAATGTGGGACCTTATGGTGAGCAGCCCACCTTGTAAACCCACTATGGAAGACTGGCCTGTCAATGTGCTTCTCTGCACCCATGCATTCTCCAAGAGGAAGGATCAACTAACAACAGAAAATAGGTGTTTCTGTGGCACAGTGGTCAAGGGCTTGGCTGTGACCTGAAAGTGGCTCTGCTGGAGAGAGACCTAGTAGTCTGCTTACCTAAAGATTAGAAACCTTACAGAGGTACTTCTATGAGTGGAAAGTCAACTCGATGCCACCTAACAGGACCACCACAAATAACTAATGATTCAAAACATCTTTTCGTGTGCTAGTTGCCATTCATATATCTTCTTTTAGATAGTGAAGTAACAAGTCTTTTGTCAAATACGGGATTCAGAAAATCACATATCCTAATTTCAAACACATTGATTTCTTCTCCGGTCTTCCTTTTTCAGTGTCAAACTTTTACATGCCTATGAGGTGATTGAAAATACCATGCCTTGGGCCAGGTGCACCTCAATCCTCTAAATAACATCCTTGCTTTTGCTTTTTCACACTTTAAAGGTCTTTTTTTTGGGGGGGGGCTTCTACTTAAATCCTGCTTCGGTACAAGAATGGTTTGTTCTAATAATGTGGTACTGTATGATACTCACCTTCCTGACACAATCGCTGAAGGCAAAATGGGTGCACAAGCAAATGTGAAGAAAGCTGATGGTGCCTGGCTCTCAAAAGATATAGTGTCTGGGGTCAGAACGGCATCTAGAAGGGAAACCACAAAGCTCACATGGAAGAGGCACACCACCCTGTGTGATCATAAGGTGTCTATAGGAAGAGATATCAGAAGTTAAAAAACACAACCAACTTGATGTGAATGGGCATGGATGCACTAGAGACCCAAAACTCACCTGCAAGGTAATTGGACAAACCCTCTCAGAAAGGTCACATGAGAAGGATGGTAAATCCAGGGTCCAGTCCACTAGTTCTTTAATATTTCCTCCCCTTACTATTAAGGCTGCTTTGTTTTACCTCATTAATCATGTTAGATTTGCATATGCTCATTTGTATATTTAAGATTGTTCAGTACATGAAAGTCAAGATAGATAACCCCGCAGAAACAGTAACAGGAGTAATGGGTCCCTGGGGTATGGGAAGGGGAGAGAAGAGGGGCAATAGGGAGCTGATATCATTGATAATTGTGTAACTCTGCTCGATGGATGGAACAACAGAATTGTATGTGAATGGATATATTGAATTGTGTAAGATATGTCAATACAACTTATAAAATGAAAAAAATAAAGAGGTCTTTAACGAATATGAAAAGTACTGTGGACTGCCGAAAGAACAAACGATTCTGTCTTGGAAGAAGTACAGCCAGAATGTTCCTTAAAGGCAAGAATGGCGAGACTTGGTCTCACATACTTTGGCTATATGTATTATCAAGAGAGCCCGGTCCCTGGAAAAGGATATCATGTCCGGTAAAGTATTATAGGGGCATCGAAAAAGAGGAAGACATTTAACAAGCTGGATGGACACAGTGACTGCAAGGATGGGCTCGGATACAGAGACACAGGACCGAGCAGTGTTGCCTTCTGTTGCCCATCGGCTCGCCATGAGTCGGCTCCGATGTGATGACACCTGCTAACAGTCGGTCATTCGTCTTTTCAATGTCTTGACAGTGACCTTGGCAGAGCAAAAGTTAATTTTATTGAAAGTGGGTGAAGGGAGACGTCGGACAGGGCAGGATATGACAAAATAACAATTCATAAATTATCAAGGGCTCATGAGGGAGGGGGAGCGGGGAGGGAGGGGAAAAATGAGGACCTAATGCCGGGGGCTTAAGTGGAGAGGAAATGTTTTGAGAATGATGAGGGCAATGAATGTACAAATGCGCTTTACACAATTTATGTGTGCATGGATTGTGATAAGAGTTGTATGAGCCCCTAATAAAACGATTTTTTTTAAAGTTAATTTTATTGAAATCCAATTTGTTGTTTCTTTCTCTGATGGATCATGTTTTTCGCGTTACTTCTGAAAATTCCTCACCTAACTTGGATCCTAAAGATTTTTGCCTGTGCTTTCTTCTAAAATAGTTAAGGCTTTATGCTTTACGGTTCTATAATCCATTTTGAGTTCATGATTGTATAAGCTGTGAGATTTTAGATGAGGCTCTTCGCCCCCCCACCCCCCACCTCCAATGGTGTTAGATGCCATCTGGTCGGTTCTGACGCAGAGCAACACTATGGACACCCGAACAAGGCACTGCCTGCTCCGCCCCGGCCTCACTGCCCATTGTCGCCACTGTCGTCTTCTTCACTGACATTGCATGATACTCTTTCCCAGGGATTGGTCTCTCCTAATAATACGCTCAGAGTGCAGGAGACAAAGTCTCCCCAGCCTGGCTTCTAAGGAGCATGCTGGCTTCATGACCGAAGGGTTTGTTCTTCTGGCAGTCCACGGTATTTTCAATGCTCTTCCTCAGTCATTATCCATCTTTCACATGCATATGAAGCCATCGAAAACTCCCTGCCTGGGCCGAGGCACACCTTAGTTCTCAAAGGGGCATTTTTGCTGTTTGTCACTTTCATGAGGTCTTGTGCAGTAGATTTGCTCAACACCATATGTCGTTTGATGCTTAACTTCTACTTCCATGAACATTGATTGTGGAGCTAAATAAAATGAAATCCTTGACAACTGTAGTCTCTTTGACATTGATCATGATGCTGTGTACTGGTCCAGTAGTAAGGATTTTTGCTTGTTTACATTGCTTTTCATCAATGTAAAGCAAGTACCGCGATTCCGGCTTGCTTTCAGCAAACGAGCTTGTGTCATCTGTGCCCTGCCCGTTGTTGGTGACTTGTCTTTCGCGTCTGCTGCCCTGCTCCTCTTCGTATCATGCAGCTCTGCTCAGAGTAGCTGTTCAGCACACAGATTGAAGGTGTGTGCTAAAGGGATACCACTCTGAGGCACACATCACAGCTAACACTGTATTTCAAGCTAGATGTCGTTGTTGTTGTTTTTCAAGCTATATCTTTAAGGGGAAAACAGGTGTATTTTGACATGCTCTTAATGATGAATGTGACACCATCCCTCTTGAAGTTCTCATTCTCAAAATCAACCATCCGGTTGTCCAATTCAAATTAGCAAAGACCAGTCCATTTCAGAGCACTAATCCCTAGCATATTGGACTGTACACATTGCATTGCATTTCATATTTGATCACGTCCAATTTCCCTAGACTCGTGCTTCGTAACATTCCTCATTCTGATTATTAATGGATGTTCCCAGCTGTCTTTTCTCATTTTGAGTCACACTTCGTCAAAAAGAAAGGCCCCCCAAACTTTGCTCTATCAACATCATTAAGGTCAATTCTACTTTGAGGAGAAGGCTCTTCTCCAGTTGTAGTTCAAGTGCTTTCCAACCTGATGGTCTCATCTCCTCTCAATGTCCCAGACAATGTTCCAGTGCTGTTCATAAGAGTTTCGGTTGCTTACCACACAAAAGTGGACTGTCTCTTAGTCTGGATGCTCTGCAGAAACCTACTCACCAAATACCCTGGTGGTATAACTTCCAGCACATCACTGTTCCTTCTTTTTTTCAGTCTTCTTTTCTCTTGTTTAGTTTTTTGTTTTTGTTTTTGGAGGGCTACGTCATGACTTGAAAGATGGGGATCTTTGATGGTTCCTTCCTTCCCACCACCCCGTCTCTATGATAAGTTACAAACAAAGGAGATCACAGTTTCCTACTAAAACCAAAATAATCAGAGCCTTAATTTTCCTCCACAAGAACCGCTCATGCAGTTCAAGATTCCACAGGCAAGACCTCACAGTCGGACCTGGAGTCTCATCCACCCGCCCAGTCTCCGTGACTTTGGCGGAGGCTCGGGTCATATTGACTCCCACAGGTGCGACACTGAGGCCCTTTCGGGGAGCAGGAAGTTGTGTGGACAAGCCTGGGGTAGGCCAGCCTCGATCCCCACCCTCCTGAGTGAGAGCCTACCCACGGTCCCTAGACCTCATCCTGTACCGAGCAAGTAGGTTGACCTCTGACCTCATGGTTGGCCCCCCAGTGGGAAATGCAAGAAATCCCTGTCTTCAGGCATCTGGGCACCCAGCCCTGGCTGGCTGCTCTCTGTGAAGTGAGATGCTGGAGCTGTGGAAGGCTTGGAGCTGGAGGTTGGTTCTGTGGGCAGCCATTCCCCATGTCCTGGTGGCTTTGCGCAGGCAAGAGGTGGCCAGAGCCCAGCTGCCCCAATGGTCTCCGTCAAGGATTGGAAGCACTGCTCTTGTTCTGGGGCACTCTGCCTGAAGGCGACCCTTGAGCTCCTGCTCCTAGAAGAAAGGGAACTCAGGCCAACACCCACCTGTTCCTCAGGGACCCTGAGCCCACCCTGAAGCCCTCCAGGGTTCCAGGGCCTAGAATGCTCTAGTCCCCAAGGCAGACCTTGCCCCTCTCCACCTCCCATCCCTCTCCTGTTCCCTGACAAAGCCAGCAGCTCTTCCGAATGGACAGTTCCCAGTCAGCTGGGAGGTCGGGTCTCTGCTCAGTGGTTCAGGGGAAGCACGCATTGGTCTTGGCCAGTTCCGTGGCTCCTCGCTGGGACCAGCAGAGTCCCCTTGCTGCTGCCGCCACTGCCATCAATAAACCGGGAGCTGTTGGTCAGATCACAGTGCAGTGCTAGGAAGGGACGTGGGAGTGGGGACAGGAGAGGAAGGGGCCAGGAGTGGCGGGGGTGACTCCAGTCCTGACGGTCCGAAGGTTCAGGCCCCACCCTGCCAGCTGTCCCGGTTCAGGGAGCAGTCCCTGAGAGGTGGAAGGCTGAGGCAAGGAGATGCAGGTAGCAGCGGGCTTGGATTCAGACCTCTCACTGCCCTGGATGCTGGAATTGACAGTGCAGACCCTCTCCCTCGGCTGGTCTGAGAGTAGTTCTCAACCCCAGGGGTTATGGCCTGACTCAACTCAAAAACTCCCTGCCATTGAGCCAATTCCAACTCAGCAACCCCCTTGGACAGAGTAGGATAGCCACTGTGGGTTCCTGAGACCGTTTTGCTTTTTTGTTTTTTAAAGTTCTTTTAAGACTGTAAATCTTTTAGGGGGTAGAAAACCTCATCTTTCTCTTGGAGAGCAGCTGGTAGTTTTGAACTGGTGACCTTGTGGCTAGCAGGTTAACAGCCCAACCTGTAACCAACTACACCATCAGGGCTCCTGTTTATGGCCTCAGTTGAATCCTTTTTATTGCCCATTTCCTCGGTCTTGTCGGTTCTGCAACTGAAGCCATACAGTGAGCTTAAAGTTTGGGTTAGACTTTAGGTCTTTTTATATCTCTTCTTTTTGAATCCAATACTTTTCCATTTTAAGATGTGTTTCAAGAATTCTCGTTCAAGATGTTTTGTAATGCCATAAATCAAAGTCACTGCCAGCAAGTGGATTCCAACTCAGAGTGACCCTATAGGGGTCCAGGGAGTTGGCGAGGCTGCGGGTCTTTATGGAAGCAGACTGCCTCATCTTGCTCCTGCAGAATGGCTAATGGGGTTGAAGCACTGACCTTCTGGCAAATTCGGAAGCCACTATGGCACCAGGACGCCTTCGCAACGTTAAAGTCCTTGTCAGACTCTTGCACCCTCTGTGTCACCTTATTCCTGCTCTCTGCTGCTTGTCTTTCCCACGGCCCATTTCTGCATATGCTGGATGGTTGGGGATTATAGCCTGCACATTTTTGAAAGTCTTGTTTAAAGCCTATGAAGAAGGTTGATGCTTTTGTTCTAGCAGGCAAGCTATATGGTTAGCTTTGGGCCCCACGTGTCTTCCTGACTTGTGTCAGTGTGGGTCCAACGTCAGTTGTTTTCACAGGTTTGGCGGTGCTGCCAGGGCTTGTCTCCTGCGAGCACCACCTAGTGTTCAGGCTGGACACTGGGAAGAGGTCTAGCTTTAGCTCAGTGTTCTGTCTTTGGGATGCTACTCGGAATCTGATCCTTGCAAGTGAGGGTCAGGGCTTAACCACGCCCCCAAACAATCAAACACCTCACTGCCATCATAGAGACCCTAGAAGACAGGGTAGACCTGCCCCTGTGGGTTTCTGAAACTGGAGCTGCTGGTGGGTTCCAACTGCTGACCATGCGGTGAGCTGCCCAATGCGTCACCATGACACCACCAGGGCTCAGCTGTCTGTGCATCAATAGCTTGAAGTTTCTTTTCTCAGCTCCTCTCAGGGGTCCTCAGACTTTTTAAACAGGGGGCCAGTTCACTGTCCCTCAGACCCGTTGGAGGGCCGGACTATAGTTTTTATTTTAAAAAACTATGAACAAATTTCTAAGCACACTGCACTTATCTTATTTTGAAGTAAAAAAACAAATGGGGCAAAAACACCTGGCGGGCCGGATAAATGTCCTTGGCAGGCCACATGTGGCCCACGGGCCATAGTTCAAGGACGCCTGGCTGGCTTCTTAGGTGAGCAACTGCCTGCTTTCACTATTACTCCTGGGGCCTGGTGATGAGTAGCAGGGAAAGAGGAGAAAGTCCACAGGGTTTCTGGTACAAGGCGAACCTCTGGACTTCCTCGTGAATGCAGCGACATTTCATGTGGATGCTTTAGGGCCTAGACATGATCAGAAGTCCAAGAACCAGATCCGTTTTCTGCAGCTATTGGTCAACAGGCTTCTCAACCCTGCTTCTCCTGGCAGGAAAGGATGGAGAACTGCAGGACCAGCTTGCTCAACCGCAGTAGTCTGCAAAGGGTGAAAAGGTTGGGGGGGGACCTCCATAAGGCAGGACCTGTGTGGAACACTAGATGAGGCTTCCCCTTCGGATTCAGCTAGTGGCCTGAAATCAACCTGATCTCACTTTGTGTGTGTGTACATTTTTAAAAATTTGTTATTTGCATTCACCATAAAGCAAAGTGCATCTTTATTTTCTGGTTTGTACGTTGCACAATAGGTAAATGATGATGCTTATTAAAAGTAATAATATAGGACTTCCGGGAAGATGGCGACGGAGTGACACGTACCAGAGGGACTCCGCAGAATCCAGCCCAGGAGAGCTGCTTAGAGGGAACTTTAACACAACTAGAACACAG
>NW_022103916.1:6082909-6086854 GCF_000313985.2 Echinops telfairi | reverse complement strand
CGTGAATGCAGCGACATTTCATGTGGATGCTTTAGGGCCTAGACATGATCAGAAGTCCAAGAACCAGATCCGTTTTCTGCAGCTATTGGTCAACATGACCCCTTTCCAAGGGGTCAACAGGCTTCTCAACCCTGCTTCTCCTGGCAGGAAAGGATGGAGAACTGCAGGACCAGCTTGCTCGACCGCAGTAGTCTGCAAAGGGTGAAAAGGTTGGGGGGGGACCTCCATAAGGCAGGACCTGTGTGAAACACTAGATGAGGCTTCCCCTTCGGATTCAGCTAGTGGCCTGAAATCAACCTGATCTCACTTTGTGTGTGTGTACATTTTAAAAATTTGTTATTTGCATTCACCGTAAAGCAAAGTGCATCTTTATTTTCTGGTTTGTACATTGCACAATAGGTAAATGATGATGCTTATTAAAAGTAATAATATATTTATATATAACATAAAATACATTAAATAGCAGGTTTTTGTCTATGTGTGTTCTCAGGAGTCGTTTCTCTGCCAAAGCACGACAATGCTAACTTTCCAAGGAAAATTCTGCTCTTGTTCATTTAAACCTTTATGGTCAGAAAAAAGTGCTTATGTTAAAGTCTGAACATGCTCATTAAGCTAAGTGTCATACAAGTGGATGAGTCTGTAGGAGAAATGAAAGAAATGTCAGCCTAAGGAGGGTACCTTCGTTGTAATGGACCAAATCCCTGGTGGAAAGGGGAGCTGCTAAGAGGTCTCCCCCCGCCCCCCACACACACACACACACACACACACACTACTCTAACAGCAGACTTCACCGCATAAACACACAGGCTGGGGAGGGGATGAAAGCTTAGTCTCTCTTTTTACCTTGGTTCTCAACTTGAGGAGTATCTTAGTTCCCTAGTTCTGATATAACAGAAATATCACAAGTGGGTGACTTTAACAAACAGAAAGTTATTCTCTCACAGTTTAGGAGGCTAGAAGTTGGAAGAATTCAGAGTGGCCACTCTCGGCGGCAGGTTTCTCTCTTCATTGGCTCACAGTGTAGGAGGGAGGGCCTGCTCTCCTGTCAACATTGTCCCCTGGGTACTCTGGAAAGAGGCAGAAAATATGAAAACCAATTTTTTAGGAAAAACTGTTTCTGGTTTTGTTTCCACCCTCCACCCCCCCCACACACACCCTTCTTTATTGCTGGCGTCCACTTCAAAAACTACTGTTAAGTGTTTGACCTGTGGACTTGGATCCTAATACAAGGGAAATTGTAAGCTGCCCACACATCAAAACTGGTAGTGTGCCGTTCATTAGCTTCTTCAATACTAACATAGCTAGATAGGGTCATGGCAGCCTGTTCGACAGTAGCAGCTGTGAAACAACCCCAAACTCACGGCCCTCAAGTGGGTGCCGACTCATAGCAGACCCCATCGGTCAGGGCAGAAGTGTTCCTGTGGGCTAACTCGGTACAGGAGTTGCGAGCACGTTTCCAACGTAACTTAGCAGGGTTGCTAGAGGGGATAGTATGGCCAGTCTGAAAGAGGCAGTCCCATTACAAGGAAATCCCACTCATTGTGCTCAGTTTTTACCAAGAGAACCCACTTGGGTTTGGGTTTTTTTTCAATCACTTTATTATCACAATCTATCCATTGTGTCAAGCACTTTTGTGTGTGTGTGTGTGTGTCAAGCACTTTTATACATTTGTTGCCATCATCATTCTCAAAACATTTGCTTTCTACTTGAGCCCTTGATATCAGCTCCTCATTTTTCCCCTCCCTCCCTCATGAACCGTTGATAATTTATAAACTATTATTATTTTGTCATATCTTACATTGTCCGACATCTCCCTTCACCCACTTTTTTTATTTTTTTTCACCCACTTTTATGTCGTCCATCCCCCAGGGAGGAGATTATATGTAGATCCTTGTAATCAGTTCTCCCTTTCTACCCCACCTTCCCTCCACTCTCCTGGCCTACTTGAGTTTTAAGGTTATACATTTTAATCAGGTTATATATTTTTATATTGTTTTAAGGTTATATTTTCTTAAGATCAAAAAGTAAAAGTCAATTCATTCTGAATGCTATTTCCGCAGGAATGGAGATTTAATTTTGGTGTGAGGTTATGGCAGAGGTTAAAATTTTAGTCTACCAAAGTAAACAATTTTTGCAACTACAGTTGGAGAATGTGGCGACCATGTGACTTTTTAGTCACACGGTAGCTACCGTTGCGTCAGTTCGAAGCTCATAGTCATATAGTTAGGGTCCTATTTACAAATGCCCAGTAAATCAGTTAAAGACTTGGTTCTGTCCTCTTTTAAATGGTATTATTTGTCGTTTTCTTGTTATGGTGTTGAAGTTTCCTATAAATTTCAGAGATTAATCCTTTGTCCAATATGGCATTGCCCAAGCTCCACCCCCCGCCCCTGTCAAACCTATATAGAGTCATGAGCGTACTCCCCCTCCCTTTCCTGCTTTGGTTCAGCCTGTGTGCTTATTTATGCAAGGTTCTGCTTGTAGATCACCAGGATTGCAGGATGGTGTAGATAGCAGTGTTTATTGCACTTCTGTTGCCAGTCACTCTTGCACACCTGCCTGAGTCTTCCCCTGGCTCTTTTTTGCCCAGCTGCCTCTTATTGTATGTTGCCTTCCCCTTCACCCAAGTTCACAGGTGCCTACCTTCTAGCCATTAATTCACTCCCCCTGGCAAACATCAAGGGTTTCTGGTGCTGTTGTTCTAGTGTGAAAGCTTTTCCTGGACATTTTACAGTAGGGGTCTCATACAACACGTGCCCTTTTGGGACTGACTAACTCCACTCAAGCTAATGTCCTCTAGATTCTTCCATGTTCTGAGTGCTTCATCGTTATTCTTCAACGCTGCCTAGTCTTCCATTGTGTTTACGTGTATAATCAACCTTCTCCACTCCTCCACTGCTGGGCACTGAGGTTATTTCCATGCTTTTGCTGTTGTGAATAGTGCTGCAGTGAACATAGACGTGCATATATCTACTCGTGTCTCGGCTCCTATTTTTCTGGGATATATACTAGGTGCAAGAGGTGCCCTGGTGGTGTAGTGATTATGCATTGGGCTGCTAACCTCAAGGTCAGTAGTTCCAAACCACCAGAAAGATGGGGCTTTCTATTCCTGGAAAGAGTTAAAGTTTCGGCAACTCACAGGGGTAGTTTTATTCGGCCCTATAGGGTCGCTCTGAGTTGGAATTGACTTGATGGCAGTGAGTTTGGTTGGTTTGGTATACCAAATAAAGGGATCGCTAAGCCATATGGTATTTCCAAAAATGCCCTTTTTATCATAAATTAGGTGAAATTTATAAAACAGAGCATAGTTTTACATTCACTCATTCATACGCTTTCTGATTCAACTTACCCATTGCAATTCCCTCAACGTACCATCACCTAACCCACACCCTCTCTATGTGTCTCCTACTTCCCTAACCCTCTGAGTTCATCCTTGGGCCAACTCTGCCCTTCAGATCGTAAATAGTTGACTGTTCTAACCCAGAGGTGAGTTCAGTTCCAGACCTGAGTAAGCGTACCCCAGTAATCATCATCCCACTAGTAAGCCTGGTCTCTCTTATGGCTTTGAGTTCTGGTCCAGGAGCTTCTAATGCAGTGGTTCTCAACCTTCCTAAAGCCGCGACCCTTTCATACAGCTCCTCAAGTTGTGGTGACCCCCCCGCCAACCATACAATTATTTTTGTTGCTACTTCATGACTCTAGCTTTGCTGCTGTTATAAATCGGGCAGCCCCTGTGAAAAGGGTCGTTCGACGCCCCCAAAGGGGTCACCACCCACAGGCTGAGAACTGCTGTTCTAAGGTGATCCTTTTCAGAGCAGTTGGTAGTGGGAGCTGATATTTGCTTGGTAGATTTCCATTGGACTCATTGTTTCCAGGTGTGTTTCCGTTTTCCTCCTTCTTGCTGAGGACGGAGGACCGCTCACAAGCTTTCAAAACCTCAACAAA
>NW_022103916.1:6071126-6082016 GCF_000313985.2 Echinops telfairi | reverse complement strand
GGGGAGCCACTGTGGGTTCGAGCCACATTCGTAAATATACACGCTTCGGAGGAGCGGCTGGGTCTATAAATGTACACAAAGATGTCCATGAAATGGATGTTCACCTTCCCATCCCGACAGACGTAAGCAGTCAGAAACTTAAGAAAAAGACAAGCAATTAGCTTTGTATTACCTGAGAAACCACACACAAATGGAAGAATGTGGAAGAGAAAAGTGAAAGACTGCAAAGAGGAAGTTGGAGGCGTGGGGAGAGGTGAAAGAATTGAGACCAAAGCCTGTCACACTTTATGTGTCCTAATAGCGCCCATCCATTTAATGTTGATTCCTGAAACTTAGACCTTGACGATGGGTGAGCCGAGTTTAATCGGGCTGGTCAGAACCTTCACCTAAAACACAGGCAGGCCTGTCCACATAAAATGCCTAGAGAGACACCTTCCTGTTCTTCGCCATGCTTTTCAAAACTGGTCCGTCTTCTAAAGTCACCCCCACCCCACAGCAGTGGAGCTGGCTTCCCTCATCCAAGCACACACCCTACCCACCACCCCTCACCTTGCCTTTATTCAAATCCCAGTCAGTAAAATAAAAAAAATCAAAAGCTTTTAATCTCACACCTAGGCTCGAGCTCCCTGCTATCAAGGGAAATGAGTGGTCAAGAAACGACTCCACCTCGAGACGTAGAGTCATTTGGCCCATTGTTGCGGCCTGCCAGTGGAATATGTCGTCCTCGCCAGGACCTGCTGAAGGGGACATGTGCTGGGAGGTCCCATGGCAGGTCATTCAATTCTTCCAGTGCTCTCTTCAGAGCCATCTCGGAAGGAAGGCCGGTGGTGGTGGCCCCCAGGGAAGGGACCGTGCAGGGGCCAGGGGATTTGAAGCCACCCGCAGACAGGAGTTCGGAAAGTGAGGCTCCTGCGGATCCGGCTGAGAGCGCACCAAGGTTCCCGTGGCCCGAGCCTGCTTCAGTTGTCACCGCAGCCCCTTTACTGAAACCCTGTCCTTGACATTTTATCATAGTAGTCTCATCCAATATTTGTCCTTCGGTGATTGACTTCTTTCCCTCCATGTCATGTCCTCCCAGTTCATCCATGTCGTGAGGGGCTTTGGCAGAGTGTCCCATTGTGGGTAGGCACCACCGTTTCTTTATCCGGTCTCCCATTGCAGAGCACGAGGCGGGCTCCATCTTTTGGCTATGGTCCATAGTGCTGCATCGAACATGGATATGTAGACATCTATCCCTGGCTCGCCTTTTCTTGCTCTAGGATATACACCAAGTGGAAGGATCATTGGGTGAGATATTTCTATTCCGAGCTTTTTGAGGAAGCAACCCAGAGGTACTTTGAATTCCTTCCAACCTGAGTTGCGCAGCGGCCAGTCGCCCGCGATCAGTCCACTGCTAGCTCAAATACCAGCAGGGGCACTCTGGTGGATGGGTTGCAGCGGGGCTTTCAGACTCAGACAATAAAGAAGGATCTGGTGTTGAACTTCTAAAAAAAAATGCCCAGTGGCAATCTAGTGAATCATAGCAAACGCCTCGAGGGTCCCTGTGAGTTGGCATGGACTCCATGGCAGAGGTTTGGCGTGGTTTGCGTTACAGCGTAGGCACTTGGTCGATATTCTTGTGATGAATGGATGAGTCGATGATTTGATGAGTGAATGGGCCCTCTTTCCACTTTTCTATTAGTCAGGATTGTGGATTCCACACTGCTGTGCCTGGATCCTGGCTCTTCAATTGACCCCGGAGTCACCCCTCTGGCTCCTATGCAAATGATTGCGAATGTGTTGGCTCTGCTTACAATCACCAACATCTGGCATCCGGGGTTCCAGCAACTTGGCCTTGGAGGGAATTCCCTGAGTCAGTTTCATTTCTTGATCAGTTACATAGGCAGTTGTCCCAAAGATACATTTTGCCTTTTTGGCTTTTCTGAAATTCTTTTCATTGGGATCCATCATTTTCTGATTGATTCTTACAGTGACAATTCGATTCATACAGCAACAACTTTCTTATCTGTGTCCAATTTAACCAAGCATAGTTTCCTTCAATAGCTCCGTGGCCCCTGGCTGTTTCGTTAACATCTCAGGTACATTCTTGCTTCAGGAACTCTGTACTCATTGTTCCCTCTTCCAGAAATGCGGTTGCCGCAGATGCCTGTGTAGTTCATCTTGTTTCCTTCACATTTTTGGTCAGCCTAAACTGATTATTCTGTTTGGAATTCAAGCATCTCCCGCCCCTACTCCCTGCACTCTTGATGCTCTTTATTGGCTTTATTAATTAATATGTGCTTAGCACCTCCTAAGAAGGAACCCTGGTGGCATGGTGATTACGTTTGTCTGCGATCCGCCAGTTCCACAGTTTGAAACCACTGCTCTGCTCTGAGGCTTTCTACTTCAGTAAAGAGTTACAGTCTCTGGATTAGACAACAAGCTCCATCAATCTGCTGCCTTCAAGAGACTCGTCTTTTTTTATTGTTTAATTTTTATTAAATACTTTTATTGGGGGCTCTTACATCTCTTATCACAATCCATACATTCATCCAGTGTGTCAAGCACATTTGCACATATGCTGCCGTCATCATTTTCAAAGCATTTTCTTTCTACTTGAGGCCTTGATATCAACTCCTCGTTTTCTCCCCTCCCTCTTCTGCCCGTCCTCCCTCATGAACCCTTGATAAGTTATAGATTATTATTTTCATATCTTACATCGTCCTCTATTGCCCTTCACCCACTTTTCCATTGTTTTTCCCCCTGGGAGGGGGTTATAGGTTGATCCTTGTGATTGATTCCCCCTTTCTCTCCCCACTCTCCCCTAATCCTCATGGTATCTCTACTCTCATTATTGACCCTGAGAGGTTTATCTATCCTTGATTCCCTGTGTTGCAGGCTCTTACCTGTAGTAGTATGCATGTTCTGGTCTAATCCAATTTGTAAGGTAGAACTGAGGTCATGATAGTGGGGGAAAAGGAAGCATTAAAGAACTAGAAGAGGGAGGGGGAAGCAGGGAGGGAGGGGGAAAATGAGGAGCTGATACCAAGGACTCAAGTAGAAGGCAAATGTTTCGAGAACCATGAAGGAAACAAATGAACAAAAGTGCTTTACACAATGGATGGATGTATGGATGGCGATAAGAGTTATCCGAGCCCCCAATAAATGATTTAAATTTTAAAAAAAGAACTAGAAGAAAGTTGTGTGTTTCATCGGTGCTATACTGAACCCTGACTGGCTCATCTCTTCCTTGTGACTCTTCTGTGAGGGGATGTCCAATTGTCTACATTTGGGCTTTGGGTCTTGCACTCCCCCTCATTCACAATGATATTTTGTTCTGGGTCTTAGATGCCTGATACCTGATCCCATTAACACCTTATGATCACACAGGCTGGTGTGCTTTCTTCCATGTGGGTTTTGTTGCTTCCCAGCTAGATGGCCGCTTGTTCATCTTCAAGCCTTTAAGACCCCAGACGCCATCTTTTGATAGCCGGACACCATCAGCTTTCTTCATATTTTCTTATGCACCCATTTTGTCTTCAGTGATCGTGTTGGGAAGGTGAGCATCACAGAATGCCAGATTATTAGAACAAACTGTTCTTGTGTTGAGGGAGTACTTGAGTCGAGGTCCAATGTCCATCTGAAACCTTAATTCTTAACATATAGATATAAGTACATAGATCTACTCCCCTCTTGTTACATATAAATATAGACTCATCTTTTGAGATGTCCAAGGATGGTGAAAAATAAATTAAAGGAGTATAATTGGGCAAAGGAGAAGTGAAACTTTCATTATTTGCAGATGTTAAGATTTGATATGTTGAGAATCTTAAGGTATCCACAATAGAATTGTTGGAAACAAATAGAGTGGCAGGATTCAAGGTTAACAAACAAAAATCAATTGGATTCCTATATACCGGTGATGGGAATACCAATAAGAGACATAAAGGAATCAGTTCCATTCACAATAGCCTCACAAAAGCTGACGTACCTAGGATTAACCCTAACCAAAGAAACAAAAGACCTGTACAAAGACCACTACAGAACAGTATCACAAGAAATCAAAAGGGACCTACACAAATGGAAGAATATCCCATGCTCTTGGACCAGAAGACCCGATATTGTGAAAATGGCAATACTACCTAAGGCAATCTACAAATTCAATGCAATCCTGATCCAAATTCCAGCATCATGCTGTAAAGAAATAGAAAAACTAATTACCAGCTTCATAAGGAGAGGTAAGAAGCCCAGGATAGGCAAAGAACAAAGTAGGTGGTCTGGCACTACCTGACCTCAAAACCTACTATACAGCCACAGTTGTCAAAACAGCCTGGTATTGGTATAAGGATGGATACATGGACCAATGGATCGGGACAGAAAACCCAGAAATAAAAACATCCACATACAGACAACTGATTTTTGGCAAAGGCCCAATAAGCATTAAATGGAAAGCAGAGACCCTCTTCAAGAAATGGTGCTGGAAAAAGTGGATCTCCACCTGCAGGAGAATGAAGCAAGACCCATAGCTCACCCATGCACCAAAACCAACTCCAGGTGGGTCAAAGGCCACAATGTAAAAGCCAAAGCTATCAGGATCATCAATGAGTGCCCTCGTGCAGGCGACCAGGACTAACAAAGGAAGCACACTCTCGGGAAGACAAAATCGATGACTGGGACCTATTAAAAATAAAACACTGTGCACATCGAAAGACTTCATTAAAGGAGTGAAGATAGAGCCCACAGATTGGGGAAAGATATTTAGTAATGACATAACTGACCAAGACTAATTACTAAAAGCTACAGTATATTACGAGCCTACAATGAGGAAAAAAACTAACGACCTTCTGGGAAGGTGGGCAAAGGACCTGAACAGACGATTCACAAAGGATGCCACAGGAATAGCTAAGAAACACATGAGAAAATGCTCCTGTTCGCTAGCCATAGGGAAATGCAAGTCAAAACAACAATGAGATACCACCTAATGCTCATTACTGTAGCCCAGTTTGAAAAACAGAACAAGTGTTGGAGAGGGTGTGGTGAGATAGGAAGTCTTATCCACTGCTGGTGGGTTTGTAAATACATATAACCACTGTGGAAAGCGATATGGCGATTCCTAAAACAGATGGCAACTGAAATACCTTAAGACCCAGCAATAGCATTACTTGGCATATACCCAAAATAAATAAGAAACAAACCACGAACATATGTATGCCCCCTCATGTTCCCTGCAGCACAGTTCACAATAGCAAGAAGTTGGAAACAACCCAAATCCCCATCAGTAAAAGATTGGATTTTTTTAAAAATCTGGTATATACACACAATGGATTACTGCACATCCCTAAAAACGCAGCAATGAAACTATGAAACACCTCAAGACATGGAGGGATCTGGAAGCCATTATGCTGAGGGAAGTAGTCAACCACAAAATGACAAATTACTGTAGGAGTCCCCTGGTCTAGGAACAAGCAGAAGAGGCCCAAGCTCAGGCTTGTAGGGCATCCGTCTGCTGGCTGAAGCGCCAAACAGCCTGGTAGAGAGCCTGACCCGTGCCAATGAACCATCCACCATCCTCTCTAGGTAAGTATTGTGGAGGCCACTGTGTTGGAGGGTGCCTGACTTCAGCTGGGATCAAACGGTCAAGGGAGGGGAAGGGGATGTTGCAAAGCTACGATGAGGTTCTGCCCCGCACCCTCAGGTAGACAGCTCGGTCAGAGGGATGAGGGGTACTGATGGGGCAAATAAGTCAGGGATGAGGAAAGGGAACAAACCCTTCTGGGGACTACTGACAGGAAAAGAGGAAGGACCAACCTCCAGTTGGGGGAGGAGAAAGACTGAAAATGTTTTGGGGGACTCTGGGGTGAGTGTCCCTGGTGGAATGCACCGACTGGGCCACATGGACCCGAGCTTTAGGTGCATCCTGGGGACCCAGGCCGGGTGTCCTGGAAGGCTGTCGCTGAATCCTGGATCTTCAAGGCGCATGGCATGTTCCAGAGGTTGCAGCGGGGAGATCCAATGCGGAAACCATTGGATCATGATAGCGCTATCCAATGCGGCTGACTGGGACTCCACCTCAAACACAGTTGGAACCTGAGCATTTAAGTCGGAAAATGCTGAGGTGTCTGAGGAAGCGGAAGACAGCTGTAGCAAGATTGTTGAACTGTTGGTAGGGGGACAAACTGGGTCTTGCTACATCAATGTCCTATGTGCTGTGTTAAGATAGCAAACCTGTGGCTCACATTCTCAGTGATTATTATTGTAAATTCCCCTGACGATTAACACCCGCTGTTTGTGTAAATAGCATCTAGCCATGAAAGGATTGATTCTGTACAAGTAAATAATTCAGGTACTGTGATATGGAGTTAGCCTACATTGGCCCAATATCCCTCTCTCAACGGGGCTTTTAAAAATTAATCCCAGGTGTAAAAAGCTGATGGTGCCCAGCTATCCAAAGATATAGAGTCTGACGTCTTAAAGGCTTGAGCAACAAAGCCCATATGGAAGAAGAACTCCAGCCTGCGTGATCACGAGGTGTCGAAGGGATCAGGTATCAGGCATCAAAGAACAAAAGATCAAATCATTGTGAATGAGGGGGAGTGCAGATGGGGACTCAAATCCCATCTGTAGGCAACTGGACATCCCCTTACAGAAGGGTCGCGGGGAGGAGATGAGCCAGTCAGGGTGCAGGGTAGCAACAATGAAACATGTAACTTTCCTCTACTTCTTAAATGCTTCCTCCCCCCACTATCATGATCCCAATTCTACCTTACAAATCTGGCTAGACCAGAGGATGTACACTGGTACAGGTAGGAACTGGAAACAGGGAATCCAGGACAGATGAACCCTTCAGGACCAGTAGTGAGAGTGGCATGGGGAACCAATTACAAGGATCTACATATAACTTCTTCCCTGGGAGATGGACAACAGAAAAGTGGGTGAAGGGAGATATTGGACAGTGTAAGACATAACATAATAATAATTTATAAATCATCAAGGTTTCATGAGGGAGTGCAGAGTGTGGAGCGAGGGGGAAAATGAGGAGCTGATATCAAGGGCTCAAGTAGAAAGCAAATGTTTTGAGAATGATGAGGACAACAAATGTACAAATGTGCTTGACACAATGGATATGTATGGATTGTGATGAGTCGTATGAGCCCCCAATAAAATGTTTAAAACAAAACTATTCCCAGGAGCTAATCAAAGACAATATTAAGGGGAGAGAGTTATGTCCCATGGGGATGATCCATAATACTTTCTACCATAAATTAACAAGGAGGCTTTGAAAGGGAGTCGAAGGCATTTTAAAACAAACAAAAAAACATACATCCAATTATGGGTTTTGGGCTCGCACTAAATCCTAGCTCCAACTTCAGAACAATTAGTTCTTACATCGTGGCCCTGCTCTATACTCTCAGGAAGGGAACACGGAAGGTATGGGTGCTATAGCAAACTGTGGTAAAGAAATTAGATGGTGCCCAGCTGTCAGATAAAATAGCATCTGGGGTCTTAAAGGCTTTAAAGGATTGTAAATCAAAATTGAAGGATGGAATAGTATAAGAGCCTAAACTGTGAGAATCCGGTTTGCAAAAGGCTATGGATGACAGTGGGAGCCCAAGATATACTTGTGGGAACTACATAGGAAATAAGCCTGCAGTCAACTCCCTCTATCCATAACAGAGGGATGGGAGGACACTGGCTACTAAACAGAGCACATTGGAGAGATGAGTATAGATTAAAAGATAAAAGGGATAAACCTAACTTGAACAGTTAAAGCCTTGTCAGTTGCCACACACACACACACACTCTGTTGCATGCTGGACCAGATCTGGTTTAGAACATTTTCTCTTTCTTTTTTTTGTTTGTTCATATTTGTATCTCAGATGGGTTATGTCATTGGGGGTCACCCTTCTGAATTTGTGTTCTATGCTTTTCAGTTTTTCGGTAAATGAAACCCAGCACTGATGAACCTATAAGGACAGCAAGTAGAATAAGGGTTGGGGGGAGGGGGGGCGGGCGGTACATGCTGGGGGGTGGGGGGCAGGGCGGGCAAAAGGGAGCCAATTTCAAGGAGTCCAGGAAGGAAAAGAACATTTGGAAACTGTGATAGCATTGTACAAAACTGTTTGATGTGATTGAACTATGGAATGATATAAATACGTCTTTTTAAAAATGAGAGTTCCAGTCTCAGAAACTCGAGCGACCGGTCTACCCTGTCCTATAGGGTCACTATAAGTCCGCATTGATTCGCTGGCAGGGAGCTGGCTTTGTTTCTTTGTGTTTTTTTTTACGGTCTCCTAAGGAGCTCTGGTGACACTGTGGGTTAGGCATGGGGCTGTTAACTGCAGGATTCAAACCCTCCAGCTGCTCTGTGGGGGAGAGATGAGGCGATTTATCATCTCAGAAGCCCCGGATGGGGTGACTATGAACTGGAAGCACGCCGTGCCAGTGGGGGAGTAGTTAGCACCTCCTAGGAGTCTCAGATTTGTGCAAAGGAGTAACACACTCCGCGGGACATTCCAGTCCAGCCAGAGGTGCCTCCAAAGAAAGGCCTAGTGGGTAATCTGCTCTTGAAAACCCAGCCACGGAACCCCCATGGATATATTTACAAGGACAAAAAAGTAGCTGCTTGGACAACCACATGCCTCCTGGGATTTGGTTCCTTGGTTTGGAGATTTAGGGCCAGGGTTTCGTGGGACATCCCAGTTAATTGGCCTAATAACATGGTTTGTGCTTCTGCTCTACCTCCTAGCTCCTTGCATAGAGCCTGGGGCTTTAAAGCTTGCAGGGAGTCATCGAGGCACAACAGTTGGTCTCTATTTGCCTGCGGCCACAGAAGAAGATAGCATCTGAACTAGCAAAAGGAAACTGCCTCCTTTACTAGGAGATTAAGAACTGGTGGTGCCGATGTCCACCAAGATCAAGATCATGGGCTGGTGCTGTCTGTCATTACTGAACTTTTCCCCCCCATCATTTTATTGGGGGCTCTGACAGCTCTTACCACCACCCATCCATACATCCATTGTGTCAAGCACATTTGTACATATGTTGCCATCATCATTTTCAAAACATTTTCTTTCTACTGAGCCCTTGGTATCAGCTCCTCATTTTATTCCCTCCCCCCACCTTCCCTCCCTCATGAACCCTTGATACTTTAAAAATTATTATTATTTCATGTCTTACACTAATCGATGTCTTCCTTCACCCACTTTTCTGTTGTCTGTCCCCCTGGGAGGGGGTTATATGTCGATCATTGTGATCAGTTTCCCCTTTCTCTCCCACCTTCCCCTTCCCCTCCTGGTATCGCTACTCTCATTATTGGTCCTGAGGGGTTATCTGTCCTGAATTTCCTGTTTCCAGCCCTTATCTGTACCCGTGTACATGCTCTGGTCTAGCCGGATTTGTAATGTAGGATTGATGTCATGATAGTGGTGGGGAGGGGCAAGGAAGCATTAAAGAACTAGAGGAAAGTTGTATTTTCATAGGTACTATACTGTATTACTGAACATTTTGATCAAAGATTCCATAGATGAATCCTGACTAAAAGGAGGAAAACACAGGGAAAAATTATAAATTCTCATGGAATCCAGAATTTTGGAACCATGGAGGCTGGATGAATCCCTGAAACTATTGCCCTGAGATAATCTTTAAACCTTAAACCAAAAATATCCCAAGTCTTCTTAAAACCAAACAGAAGATATAGGAACTACAGCAAACAAGATGATGAAGAAACAAGATGGTGTCCAGCTCTCAGAAAGGATCATGTCTGGGGCCTTAAAGGCTTGTCTTCAAACAAACAGCCATCTAAGTGAGGCGTCAACTAAGTCCACATGGAAGAACCCCACCCACCTGGTGAGCCAAGGATTGTAAATTAAAAAATCCAAATCCGAAGGAGGGAATGGTATCAGAGCTTAACCTGAGAACACCCAATTTGCAGAAGGCTGTGGAGGACAGTGGAAGCTTCAAATTCATTTTCAGGGCCCCTCAGAGTTGAATCCCCTCTGATGATAGTCAAGGGATGTGAATAACCCTGCTGTGAGAGAAAGAGAGAGAATTATAAAGTCAATTGTGGCAGATGTAGTGAGGTTCAAATGTAATACCTTATCATTTGATCTCCCCTTTGACCCATTTTAAAGTTGTAATATTTCCCACTTTCTCTTTAGTAGAGGTTTTTCTATGTTCTGTCTAGTCATTGTTGCTAGGTTTCTATTTTGTGTTTGTTTCCTGTTTGTGTTTTGTATAACTTTCTGTCTATGAAATCCATATAGAGATAGAAACTGGATTAATAATTGCCTAGGGGCATGGATGTGGAGGATGGGGTCGATGTTCTGAAATTGGTTGTGGGGATGATTGCACGAATCTTCTTAATATGCTTGAATGATTAAATTGTGTGCTATGGGAAGTATATGCCAAATAAAACTAGTTTTAAATAAAGAATGTCTGCCTTGAACATTCTGCTCTTTTAAGAATTGTATGGGACCAAATTGATAGCAGCAACCGAAAAAATTATAGAGGAAACTTACTGGACAGTGAGTTTGTGTTAGTGGGGGAGACACAGCTCAGAAAAGGAGGTGAGAATGGCTGCATAACTCAAAGAATGTACTTAATGCCACTGAATTGTGCAAGTGGAAACTGTTGAATTGGCGTCTGTCTGCTGTGTATAGTCCCAACAACACAAATTAGATAAATTCTATTAGAGTATATATTATTTTCTATAATTATTTAATCTACTTTATATATTTAATATATATTATATATTACTTATTGAGTTAGTTAATTGTGCCAGCCTGGCCAATAATCACATGTGGGGCTGGTTGAAAGGCAGAGGGATAAATGGGTGGTGAAGCCTCGCCTTTCTAGTTCTCGGGTCTCTTGTTTTGTGATGGTTGCACCGGGTGCAGCTGCCTTAGCAGTTCC
>NW_022103916.1:6067330-6069277 GCF_000313985.2 Echinops telfairi | reverse complement strand
AAGTACCTAGACTAATACACTTATATATAGTTATAGATATTTCAAACCCATGGAACACAGTTCTCCTTTAACATATATGGGATCTCTACGAGTCAGAATCAACTCAATGGCAATCGGTTTGATTCTGTGACTTATACCGCATCCAACAGATGGATTCATTGTGTTATTGCCTGTCTCTACCTGCTAGAATATAAACCTCATAAGGGCAAACATTTTGTAATCTTTTGTTTTCTATTGAACTCCCATTGCTTTTAACAATCCTTGCTATTCAAGAAATGCAAATATAATTACCTTATGATCTTGCAGTTCTACTGGGTATAGATAGACCTTAAAGAAATCAAGAACACAATACAAACAGACATGGACACCTATGTTTATTGCAGCAGTTTCCATAATAGCACAAAAATGGAAATAACAAAAAACTCTGATAGAGGAATGGATAAACAAACTTTGGTACATTCATACAATGTAATATTATGTATCAATGAAAAACAATGACGACTCTATTAAATAGCACAAGACATGGCCCAAACTAGAGAACATTATGTTTAGTAAAGTTAGTCAATCTCATAAAGACAAATATTTAATGGCACCATTATTATAAGGAAAAAACAAAGAAAAAGTGGTTTTCACACCAAAGGACAAGATTGAAGACTACTAGGAGTCCAGGGATGGAGAGGGAGGGACAGGAAATTATGGAAGGAGGGAGGAACAAAGGGTGGGAGGAGAGGGGGGAAAAAGAAGCAGAGTAAAGGGTGCTTTAAGGAGATACTTTGTCTGATTTGATTGGATGAGATGGGCTGTGAAACTACACAGAATATGTTTTTCTTTTAAAATCAATGTAAGTAAATAAAGGTAGATTCAAAAAAATATTTAAAGAGAGAGTGAAGGCTCACAGCCTTACAAACCCTCTAGATTGCTTACCCCTTGGATGGGAGCATTGGTCTGAGTGGCTGTAAAACGAGGACAAATCAAAGTCAAGTGAACTTGGATTCTTTTTGGGGGGGAACTTGGATTCTTTAGTGATATACAAATTCATTTTAAGCATAAGTTAGAGAGAGAGAGAAATATTTGAATAAGCACTCCTCTCATTCTGAGTGTAATTTCTTGCCAGTTTTCACCAAGCCCGACATATTAGGGTCAAATTTTGGAGGTCCACAGTAGGCTGAGAAGATTGGAGGTTCTATCAGTTTTCACTCAACACTCTTTAAAGGTCAGTTTTAGCTGCTGTCAGTGTGGTGCTTATATTAGTTGTGAATCTGGTAAGATGTTTTATTTCTTGGGTTATTTATGAGAGGGGAAAAAACAAACAAAAAATGATAATCCCTCTCAGGCAGTCCAGAATTTTCTAGGATGGGTTTTGCTAATCTGTGTTTTCAGTAAGCTTACAACTTTGTATAGTGTCTAAAATCTAAACCCCTATGGGCCCTACTGGGGAGCCCTGGTAGTGTTCTGGTGCAAGGTCAGCAGTTCAAAACCACCAGTCGCTCTGTGGAAGAAAGATGGGGCTTTCTGCCCCCGTTAAAGATTTATAGTCTCCGGAAACCCACAGGGGCAGTTCTACCCTGCTCCCTAGAGTCGCCATGAGGCAGATTTGACTCGATGGCAGAGAACTTGGTTGTTGGTTTATGGGCCCTACTGACCTGGCTCCTCCTCCACCTTAGTAACTTCATTTGAAACCACTCTCTTCACAATACCACAGCCACCTGGGCCTTCTGGAAGAACTTGGTTCCTTTGTTAATTTATGCACTTGTTTGCCCTGAATCTCCTTGAGGACTGTCCCATTTTGGGTCCCCCTAAAATAAGGTGACCAGATTTTAACATTGGTAAAGCGGGACACCATTGATAAAACTCATATCCTGGTGAAATAGCCACATGGCAGTCGAAAACCGTCTACCCTAGCTTGTCGTGCATTCTTTCCAAAAATCGGGACTTTTTCAAAACGCC
>NW_022103916.1:6064832-6066185 GCF_000313985.2 Echinops telfairi | reverse complement strand
TTTTTTGTTCTTTGATACCTGATCCTATCAACACGTCGTGATCACACAGGCTAGTGTGCTTCTTCCATGTGGACTTCTATATATTGAAAACCCCCAAAGCTCCACAACAGAAGTGCTGGCAGCAATAGAGGAATATGGAAGAGTGGCTGAATACAAGATCAACAAACAGAAGTCTATTGGATTGCTATATACATCAGACAAGACCACAGAAGAGGAGGTCAGTAAGTCAGTGCCCTTCACTGCAAGCACAACTTGAAATACCAAAGGATATACCTACCAAAAAAACAAAAGATCTGTACAAGGAAAAATACAGAACCCTACTACAAGAAACCCAAAGGGACCTCCACAAATGGAAGCATATCCCATGCTTGTAGATCGGAAGACTCAACGTAGTAAAGATGTCAATCCTACCCAAGGCACTGTATAAGTTTAATGCTATAATGATACAAATACCAACAACCTTCTTCAAAGAAATGGAAAAACTGACTACCAACTTCATATGGAGAGGGAAGAAGCCCAGAATTACCAGAGGACTGCTCAAGAAGAAAGACAAAGTCAGAAGGCTCACCTTACCTGACTTTAAAACATACTACACAGCCACAGTGGTCAAAACAGTGTGGTACTGGTATAATGACAGATACTCAGACCAATAGAAAAGAACAGAAAACCCAGAAATAAAACCAGCAGCATATAGACAACTGATCTTTGATAAGGGCCTGTGATAGGTAGGTTTATTGTGCTAACCTGGCCAATAGAAGCATGTGGGATTAATAAGGTCGCAGTTTGATTGGAAGGCAAAGGAATAAATGGCTCAGCAAGCCCCATCTCTCTCTTGCTCTCTGGTGATCAGACCAGCTTGTGGCTGCTTTAGCTAGTTCTCTGCCTCAACTTGTGAGCTACCCTACCTGTCAGGCAGCCAATCCATGGATCATGTTGCTAGTGCTTGAGGTTCCTTTGAGACCTGCTTCACCATACTGCTGGTATATACATCGCTTGAACTTAAGGTTGTTGGGTCCTGTCATCTTGATTGTTTGAGTTCATATCCCATCCAAACCTGATTTGCTAAGCTCCTGAGCTGCTGATTGTTGGTGACCCACCCTGCTGTTTGCTGCCTGTGGCAGGACTGCCTGCATTGCCCTAGGGAAGACTCCCTTGTCTGCTTCCTTGACCTTGGACCCAGCAGCCCTCCTGAGTTGAAGGACTTCCAGTATATTAGCTATTCCATGGAAGTGAGTTGAACTGAGCCCTCTGTACTGCTGTGTGGACTGCTGTGCTGTTACATTCCTTTGTGTTGTATCTATCTATCTATCTATCTATCTATCTATCTATCTATCTATCTATCTATCTATCTAT
>NW_022103916.1:6050876-6064732 GCF_000313985.2 Echinops telfairi | reverse complement strand
TATCTATCTATCTATCTATCTAATCATAAGTGTCCTGGTTTTGTTTCTTTAGAGAACCTTGTCTAACACAGGGCCCAAAAAAACATCAAATGGGAAGCAGATGCCCTCTTCAACAAGTGGTGCTAGAAAAAGTGGATATCTACCTGCAGAAAAATGAAGCAAGATCCTTAACTCACCCCATGCCCAAGGACAAACTCAAGGTGTTTACTTCAGACCTTGAAGTAAAACCCTAGACTATTAGGGCCATCAGTGAAGGAAACGGGACAAATCTGAGAACCTTGGCACAAGGAATACATAAGCTAACTGAAATAGGGAAGGACACACACACAGAAGCTGAAACTGACAAATGGGATATACTAAGGATAAAACACCTGTGTGCATCAAAAGACTTCACCAAGAAAGTCATGAGAACCCACAGACTGGGAGAAGATCTTTAGCAATGACACATCAAAGGGCTTATTACTAAAATCTACAATATCCTAATAACCTGCAACAAGAAAAAAGCGAAGAACCCTCTGAGGAGGTGGGCAAAGGACCTGAACAGAAGTTTCACCAGGGAGGAAACCCAAATGGCCAATTAGTATATGAAAAAATGTTCACGATCATTAGCCATCAGAGAAATGCAAATTCAAAGAACTATGAGACACCACCTAACACCCCTGAGGATAACCCAGTTCAAAAATTCAGAGACCAACAAATGTTGGAGGGGATCTGTCCAGATAGGAACTCTCACCCACTGCTGATGGTCTTGTAGATGCGTACAGCCACTATGGAAAGCGATCTGGTGATCTCTAGGAAATTGAGCTACCTTACGACCCAGCAAGCCCCCTACTGGGCACATACTCAGAAGAAATAGACCACAACCAGTCATCTGCGCTCCAATGTTTATTGCAGCACAATTAACAATCGTAAAGATCTGGAAACAACCTACATTTCCATCGATAGGTAAGTGAATTAGAAAACTCTGGCGCGTACACATAATGAAGTACCTTACTATGCGTCCTTAAAAAACAGTGATAAATACATGAAGCATATTGTCTCACGGGAAGAGTTGGAGGAAATCATGCTAAGCGAAGTTAGCCAAGCACAAAAGGACAAGTACAACATGAGTCCACTGAGGTAGGTCCAATCAACACAGTGGGAACAGAGGAAAAACTATTTAACACATACTTTATGGGTTGAGGGAGAGGCACACAGGCAGGGGACAGCCCAAGCCCAATGATGCATACAGCATAACAACACAAAGAAGGGGGAGAGGGGGGGCAGGGAGAGAAAAAAAGAAAGGGGGGAAAGACAAGGCATTGGGGGGAAAAGGGCACTAATCCCTTCCCCCACGGGGAGGGTACTGTTTGTCTCCACAGGAAAGGGAGAGAGGGATCAGACTTCAACCTGGTGCACCAAGCCTTGAGGGCAACATCGCAGCATGAAGCAGTGAACGAACAGAGAGGTCTGCAGGGCAGGGCTGACCCCTATTCCAGTCACCTCCACCCCATCCCCACCCCGAAGAATGCGCTCCAGAGGGCAGCACTGAGGATACCTGCCCAGAAGGCACGGGAGCAAACTAAGAGGGAAAGAGAGAGAAAGAGAACAGCATCCTGGCCACCAAGCTTGGAGGATGAAATTCCCACTCAAGGCAGCCAATGCACAGTGAGGACTGTAGGGTCGGCCTCACCACAAGACACGACATCCCCTTACGGATGGACCCACAGCGCTACAGGGGCAGCACCTGAGACACAGTATGGGAGTTATGCCCCGTCTGACCCCCTCACACCAGGGCGTCAAGTCATAACAGGAAGAGAGCGCAACAGAGCAAGCAAGGGGAGCAAAGCAACAAAGTTGCGGAGGAATTCTGAAAACAGACTTCGGACTCAGAGCGCAGGGCTTTGCACTGCATCAGACCAAATCGGAAAACATTCATAAGGGTCAGCAGACAGACCTGGAAACATTCATAGGCGATTTTTTGTTTTGTTTGTTGCTATTTTTTTCTCTTCATGTCTATCTATATGAAATAGGCAAGATAAACAATCCCAAGGAGAAAATAACAGGATGTAGGGTTCCAGGGGGACAAGGAGAGGAGGAGGTGGGGGGTGTGTGTCAACAAACCTAGGGACAAGGGACCAACGAGATCTAAACTCGATGGCAAGGAAGACATATCAAGTGCAATGTAGTCAAGAGGAAATAGAGACCCGAATGAAGGTCAAATATGATAGCGGGACCAGAGTAAAGTAAAAGGAAATAGAGAAAAGAACTAGGAGGCAAATGACATTTATAGAAGTATAAATATAGGTGTGTATATATGTAAATATATTAACATATAATGATAAGGATATAGGTCTATGTACTATATAGTTATATGTTAAGTATTAAACTAGCAGACAGATATTGGGCCTCGACTCAAGTCCTCCCTCAATGCAAGAACACTTAGTTCTAATAACCTGGCATTCTGTGATGCTCACCTTCCCTACACGATTGCTGAAGACAACATGGGTGCATAAGCTAATATGGTGAAGAAAGCTGATGGTGCTTGGCTATTACAAGTTATAGCACCCGGGGTCTTAAAGGCTTGAAGTTAAATAACCATCTAGTAGGGAAGCAACAAAGCCTACATGGAAGAAGCACACCAACCCATGTGATCACAAGGTGTAGATAGGATCAGGTATCACGCATCTGAAGACCCAAAACAATCATTATCGATATGAACGAGGTGGAGTCGGAATAGAGACCCAAAGCCCATCTGTAGACAATTGGACATCTCCTCACAGAAGGGTCACAAAGAAGGGATGAGCCAGCCAGGGTGCAGTGTAGCACCGATGAAATACACAACATCCCTCTAGTTCTTGAAGGCTTCCTCCCTGCCACTATCATGACCCCCCCACTATCAGTTCTATCTTACAAATCTGGCTAGACTAGAGCATGTACACTGGTAGAGATAAGAGCTTTGGGCATACGGAATTCAGGACAGATAAACCCCTCAGGTACAGTAATGGGAATAGCGATACCATGGGTGTAGGGAGAAGGTGAGATGAGAAAGGGGGAACCGACCGCTGTGATCGACGTACAACTCCCCCACCACCACACTGCTCCGGAGGATGAACAACATAAACATAGGTGAATGGAGACAGTGGATAGTGTAAAATATGAAAATTAAAATAATTTATAAATTATCAAGGGTTCATGAGAGTAAGAGGGTGGAGGAGGGAGGGCAAAAGAGAGGAGCTGATACCAAATGCTCAAATAGAAAGAAAATGTTTTGGAAATGATGGCAACATATGTACAAATGTGCTTGATACAATGGATGTATGGATTGTTATAAGAGCTTTAAGAGACCCCAATACAATTATTTATTTAAAATAAATAAATTTAAAGAGAGAGAGGAGTGGCCATTGTGGCTGGGCTGGGAAAGGTGGTATTGTGGTTAGAATGGGGCAGGGGGAACAAAGGCGTGGATTTTAGTATTTAGTTGAAGTACAGCCTCTTGTTTGACCTGACGGGAGGTTTCTGGAGCTCCCAAGAGCAAGGGGAGAAGGCAGAGCCTGGGAGAACTGCTGTGCTCACTCTCAGCGGCTATAAGCCTGAAGGCCATTGACAGAGATGTTCTCTACGCATGAAATGGTGGGGCATTTGACCGAAATATATTCAGGTACTTGATGGCTAAGATAATACGCTTCTTTCATTTCCATAATAAATGCAGGTGTTGGAAAGTGCTTCCTTACACATGAGTAGTCTCTGCTTTAGGGCCTTGCCTCAATTTAAGATTGCTCCCAAGGAAGCACCTAGGGATGATTTACAGGAAGGTGTATGTGAATACTGCTTCCACCATAGCGACATACCAGTAGTCTAGGGCTCCTCCCACGACTCAAGAGTTAGAGGTCTGGTGGGCGGATCAGGCCAGATTTTCTCCTAGCAACCAGTGACTAGGGGCTCTTACGCTCTGAAGCCCCAAGTAAGGGCACACATAGTGATGGCAGTAATGTGGTGTATGGATTTGAATATGGGAGAAGGCAGAAATACCAGTAACAGGAAGGGAGCCCAGCAGCTCAGATTTAGGGAACTAGGAGAGTCCCTGGAAAGAAATAGACAGCCAGAGGAAGTCTTCTACTCCAATCTGCCAGATCCACTGAGATTGAGTCTCAGTAAACCCTTGATGCAGGGAGACTACTTAATCCCAGAAAGAAAGGGAAGAGGGAAGAAAAACCCTTGCTGTTCGCAAACAACTCAGGAAGGTAGAGAAACACACACACACACACTACCCCCACCCCCCTTAAAGTTATCTTCAGGTAAAAAAACACCCTGATTTGGGGGTAGAAGAAACAGACACGCTCGTGGCACTACCATGTGTATCAAAATACAATTGTGCTCCAGTCTTTAGTGTTTTTTTTGTTTTTGTTGGTTTTTTTGGGGGGGGTTGCATTGGGGGAGACTTGGTTTGCCAGGCCTTTCTTCTGAGGTGCCTCTGAGGGATTAAATCCACCGACCTTTCAAGTAGCAGTCAAGCAGAGGCATAAGTCCTAAATCGACTCACCACAAACAAGGCAAATACACCCAGAGAAGGTGAGGAAGACAAACACCCAAACTCATTTTCAATAATAGAAAAGCCCACCTCCGTACCACCCCTGCAGCCCCAGGCCAGGTCTCCCTGGCTGTTCTTCAAACACAGGCAGTCCCAGTGTGTTAGAGCTTGTCTCTAGAGATACCTGCCATCAATTTTTCCTTGTGCCACTTCCCCATTCAGAGGAGCCCTGAGCCTTCTTGTAAGAAACCCAAGTGACCTCTACCCGTGGTACTATGAAGAATTTTCTTTATAAAATCTTTCAGGGGGGAAATGTGGCACAGCATGGGTGCGAAGGTAGAGATCCGGATGGAGCATGTGCAGAGTCTGCGTAACTATCTTTGGGAACTACATTTCTCAAAGGGGAAGTTTCCCATCATTAACGGAAATTTCCCTACAATCTTTTACACTTGGATGTTAAAAAACAGCCTGTTGCACAGAAGAGAGAGAAGTGCCAGAATCAGCCATGCTGGCTAGGGAGCCTCTCTCTTTCTCTACCCTGGGACATTCTCAATAAATTTCTCTATGCGGAACGCCCCCACCCAAAAACACCCCCGATAACCCAGGTTATTCTGTGAGACACGGATCACATGGAAGCAGACTAATGTGCCAGGCAGGTGAGTAAAGATGCCATCTTGGCCCCAGCCACCATCTGACCTGAAAGGCACCTCGCTGAGTCCAGTCAAACCACAGGACGAGTGATAATAATCAGTTGTTGCTTTAAACCACTAAGTATTAAGGTGGTTTGATACACAGCAATAGGGAGCATATCCACAAAACTTGTGACACTCCCACCTCAATTTACCCCCCCAACAAAACCAAGTCACCAGTCAGATTTTCGGTCTCTTTAATTAGGTGCTCTGAGGAATGGGCAGGAAGGCAGACAGAGGGGTGGGGAGGGTGGGGATTCCTGAGCCCCCCTTGGCAACCCATCAGTCCTCTTCCTCTGGCAGCTGGATCTTGCTGGGGTCGAAGTAATTGGATTCCATGATGGGGAGGCCATTGGCCTCTCGGTACTTCACAAGCCGCTCAGCTTCCCTGCGAGCCCACTCACGCATCCTGGAGGCAGCAGCAGAGGGGGAAAGATGTGAGGAAATCTCACTGGATACCTAGCCCCCATTCCCCACCAGGGCAGCCTGGGCAGGATTCCTAGCAGAATCCTGGTCAACTTCCACCCCTCACCTATCCCACCCCCTTGGATAGATAGCCCATGTACCTGTAATCAGGCAGGTAAGCCACAAAGGTGCTGCCAAGGACTAGGACAATGGAGACGCCAAAGAAGAAGACGACTCGCATGTTCCAGAGGTCCACAACAGGATCCTCATCATAACCATGGAAGTCTGGGTTCTGTGGCAAAGAGAAGGTGGTATCATTGAGGGCCTCCTGCTACTCATGCTGGCCCTGTGTATACCTCGGTTTCTAATCAGATCCACGTATCCTCCCTCATTGCTTTCCTCTTTCTTTTCTTGGGATGTAGCAAGCTCCTTCCCACCACAAAGCTTTTGCATTTCACTGTTCCCTCCCTCAGGAACCTTTCCCTGAGATCTGGTCAGGCTGGCTTCAGCTTACTCAATCATCACTTTAAATCAGGGCCCCTCAAACTACAGCCCGCGGGCCACAAGTGGCCCTCCCAGGACATTTATCCGGCCTGCCAGGTGTTTTTGCCCTTTTTTTTTTAAACTTCAAAATAAGATATGTGCAGTGTGCATAGAAATTTGTTCAGTTTTTTTAAAACTATAATCTGGCCCTCCAACGGGTCTGAGGGACAGGGAACTGGCCCCCTGTTTAAAAAGTTTGAGGACCCCTGCTTTAAATCATCTATGGTATCTTGTCTCTTAAGTTGAAGCTTAGAGAGTTGCCATTTTCATAGGTCAAAAAAGGCTGAATGTTGGCAAGTTCCTATGGTTCCACCTAATAAAAGAATCCCCTCTAAGTCAACTTCCTTTCTCTTATCCTACTTAAACTTCATTCTAGCATTCACAGATATTTGAAATTATATTAAGAACACCCACAGGTCTTCTGTACCACATCATTTGAATAAATAAATGAGTGAACATCCCATGTATCAAAGCTCCTCAACGAGAGTGTATGTAGTATTGATAACGAATCTATTATATGCCAGGCCTTTTCACCTATACAATCCTCACACTATCTCGGGGAGGTGGAAAGTGATAAAAAGCAATTAACACTCATTTGACAGACAACAAAAGCGGCACGGAAGGGGGTTTAAGCTACTGCCCCAGGTCACACAGGGGAGTAACTGCCAGGGCCTGGTTTCTAACCCAGGCTAGCAGACTTCAGAGGCTCTGCTATTAATACAACACAGCAGACCTGGCAGAACTAGGTTCAAATACCCAGTGCCACCACTTACTTTGTAACCAGGCAAGCTACTGTACATCTCTGTGCTTCAGTTTCCTTCTCTCTAAAATGGGTATACAATAGCACCTACCTTAAAATAAGATTGCTTTGAGCAATAAATGAGCTGATGCATATAAAGTGTTAGAGGACACTTCTCGGCCTAGAGGAAATGTCATAAATGAAATCAGCGTGCTTAAATGGACGTTATAGCTACTAATACTACCTTGCACATAATGTGTTTTGAGCGGAGCCCGTTTCAAGTTTGAGTCCTGTCAAACAAGGTCTGCAAAATAAGGTTCCTCTGGATTGGGACCCAGGATATCAGCAGGCAAAAGCAGAAAATTAACTGGGCAAAATTCCTAAACCTTCCATGCTTGCGTGGGCTACGCAACAACTCAGCCACTGAAGAACGTCCTCTACAGCTCCGGGTCTGCCCGTCCCCATTTGACCCTTCCGACGCACCGTCCCCCCGCCCCCCCCGCCCTCTCACCTTCTCATAGAGGTTTTCGTCCTCGGGGTCCGGATCCTCCTGCCAGCGCAGCGTCGGTTCCGGTGGCCGTTTCCCCACCATGGCGGGCGGAGCAACCACACCCCTAGAGGCGCTGGATTCCCAGCGGACGCGGACAGCCGGGAGCCCTCGCGTCGCTGTGGCCGCCAAACAGCGGCGAGCGCACAATCCCAAGAGCGCCGCCGCCATGACAGATGGCTCTGCAGTGGCTCGGAGGCGGAGACGGAAATGCGATTCTGCGCAGCTGCGAACTCGCGAGCGATCCCGGTTTGCTCCGCCCCTAATGCGCTCACTAGGTCCCACAGGTCTGGCGGGAAGCAGCTTGCTCCCGCCGCCAGTCATGCCTTCCTGACGCATTCTCTTATCTTGTCGCCGAAGCTGCGAAATGCCTTGCTGCTCAATACGTTGGTTGCCTTGTTGGGAAGAGCGGGGCGATATTTGGGGTGAGGCGGTTCACGGCCAATCGGAGGGAGCACTCCCGGGGCTTGGGCGAAAGGGGCGGAGTTGCCGCTTGCCTTTCATCTGGGGAACTGAAGCTTCTGAAAAGCGGGCCTCTCTGGATTGGCCAATAACCACTCGGTTTCTGGACTTGCGGGCGGTCGCTTGGAGAGTGGGGAGGTGGCGTGCGCTTGCCAATCAGAGGCAGCCAGGGCTGGCCGACCGCGCACGGGGACCAATAGCCGGGGCCCGCCTGAGCGCGCTCCCCCTAGTAGGTGGATGGTGGTCAGAGCGCCGGCTCCCTCCTCGTCGCCATTTTGTGCTGGGGATTGCGGCCGGCTGGGAGTGGGCGGCAGTGAGTTTCCTGGGGAGGGTAGCGCGCTGGGCGCTTCTCCCCTCCCCCTCCCCCTCGCCCTTTCTGCCTCCAACCCCCGACTTCGTAGTGCGCGGACCGGCTCCCGCTGAGCTGGGAGAGTTAGAGGAGGTGGCGGCGGGCCGTGGTGATGTCTGGGAGGCCTCCCTTGACAGCCCGGACCGCGAAGGTGAGCCTCCGACGCGTCCGTGGGGGCGGAAGTGAAGTGGGGGCCTAGCAGTGCACGAGGGCGGACTGTGGGTCGGGGCGCCCCGGAGTTCCCACCGTACCCGGGGACACATGCACGTCGGAGCGCGGCTGGAGGGGGGTATCTCTCCCCTGTTTTCCCCTTTTGAGAGCAGAGGCGCGTGCGCTATTGGGAGCCGGGCTGATTTGCACGCGGGTTGGGGGAAGGGAGGGACAAATGGAAGTGGGTTACTGTGTCTGCGATGCCAGACTTTGTAGGGGATGAGTGGCCGTGGCTATGGTTCTTCTCCGTTGGGTGAGCTGACTGCCCCGAGTGAATCTGATACTTAAGCTGTTCGAGGCGGCTGTGTCTCTGGTCCGTGTTCCTCGCGGTGGGGGAGGGGGCGCACGCGCGCGCTGGGGAATGTCTGGGTCGTGACGCTGGTCTTTATCCTTGGAGTGTCTGTAACTCTAGAACTCTAGTCCTTCTCCATTGAGGCTTTCTCTCTGGCCTGACCCTAACTCACTTGAATGGCGAGGGGCGTTCGGGGCGCGCAGGCAATGTTGCAGGCTCGTTATCCCATTCCTGGGCATTTGTATCTGACTTCGACGCTCATCTGTTGCAAGGGGATATAGAGTGTGACTCTGGCCGTATTCCTTTTGGATTCCTACTTGTGATCTTGACTCGTAATTAATTTGGGACTCTTGTACTGACTTTGGCCCCGATCTACTGCAGTTACTTACTAGTCTGTGACTTTTGCACGGGTTGGGGTTTTTGTATCTGGCTCTGGGCCAGTGGGGCTCCTGGTTGTGATTCTAATCCTTTCCTGTCTGGAAAGAGGCGATTCTGGTTCCCTGCGGCTTGAAGGGGAATGGGAGATTGGTGTGTGTGTGTGTGTGTGTGTGCATTGGAGGATGCACATGGGCGAAGGCTGGCAGGTGCTGATGCTGCCAGATTCCTGTTTAGAAGGTAGAACCTGAAGAATATGGGTACATCCTGACCCCTGGCTGAGTTACATGGCCCTCGGGAGACTCTTAGTCTTCAAGGCAACCATTAGGATTAGGTGAGGTGATTGCTTCTTCGTCCTAACAGATTTGTATAGTAGTTCAGAACGTCATCCCTCCCCCCTGCTTTTGCTGCTGAGGAAACCTGGACTCCAAACCCCTGGGAGAGAGCTGCCTTGGGGATCTGCTTTGTAAGACATGGGGCTGAGCCAGTTGTGTGAGGGCTGAGCTGGCTAGCAGCCCAGGGAGGCAGCAGCTGTCTCCTTGCCAAGTTAGCCCCTTTACCACCACCACCCCTAAGGAGCCTTTCATGGTCACCTAAGACTTTGGAGGGGGTCTGCTAGCCTCTCATTGGAAGGATGAAGTAGCACTTGATGGGTGCCTAAACTTCCTATTGTGTGAAGTCTTGCCTTAATCTCTGATCTTTCGCATCAAAAGAACCCCTAGGCAGATAGCTCCAGGCATACATGTGCCTCTCAGTCTCCAGGAGCTCTCTGCTTTTTTTAGGGTAGTGACCTCTAGCCTGGAGAAAAAGGAAGGAGAAGCCAAGCAGGGGCTGTGTTCTCACTTTGGTCCAGAAGAGCACCATGAGTTGGGAAACAACATCTGGCTAAGGGACAGCAGAGACCCTGGACAAGTAAAGTTTTCCAAGGAAGTCCTCTCTGCGCCAACTGCCTTGACCCCTTTCTTTCCTCCCCAGAGTCCCTGCAGGAGGCATCGCCCAGGCTGGCTGATCATGGTGGCAGCAGTGGGGGTGGCTGGGAAGTGAAACGGAACCAGCGGCTGAGAAGGGGCCCCGGCAGTCCCCGCAGGCCCTATCAGGACATGGAGTATGAACGAAGGTGAGTTGTCCGCTTCCACCCCTACCAAGCAGCCTAGTCTTGCAGGAGTAGACTGAGAATTGAGACAGAGAGGCACTATGAAGGGCAAAGGAAACCGTAACAGATGGTTGTGTGTGTATGGGTGTATTTTTATAAGGCCTCTTCTGTGAGGGAGGAAGGCTTCTATGTTGAACAAGAGAGGTAAGATACTGGATGCCCTGGTTAGAAAGGGCCAAGAAGAAGGAAGAAGTTGTTTCTGATGCCCAAGTTTCCAGCTTGGGTGACCCAGATTAGCAGATAGCCAACACAGGAGCAGAGGAACAGCCACTGTCCGGTGGCTGTTAGGTTGTGGAGGCTCAGAAGAGATTTGAACCGTGGCTTGGAGCTTGGGAAGTGGGTGAGGGTAGGTTACACCTTCAGAGTCAAGAATTTGCACAGGAGAAGTAGGCAGGTAGTGGGAGGCTCCAGGGACAGGGCATCTCTTGGAATTGACTCTCATACAGTTTTTTAAATTCCAGTATGAACAAGTTAGGATATTTGTAAAATAAAGAGATCCTAGGCTGTGTCCTCATTGTCCTGGTGAGGTACTCCAGGTGCTTTTGATGCAGGTTCTACCCATGATATTTTAAGATAAGGAGACCTGACTTCTCCCAGAAAGTCTCTATCAAGGAAGAGCAAAAGGAAACAACAATATATGATTGTGTTTATGTGTGTGGGTGGTGGTGGTGGTGTTAATTTTTGTAAGACACCTTTTGTGAGGGAGGAACGGCTAGGCTCTGGGAATAGGGTGGTGAGATAATTTCACAGCCCTCTCTTTACTTGTGGCCTCACACTCGTCAAGAGTCAGGCTCTACGGGGAGGAGATGAGCCAGTCAGGGTGCGATGTAACAATGATGAGAAATACAACCTTCCTCTAGTTCCTAAAGGTTTCCTCCCCGCTCCCACTACCATGACTCAAATTCTATCTTGCAAGACTGGCTAGACCAGAGGAGGTACACTGGTACAGATAGGAACTGAAAATACAGGGAATCCAGGATGGATGAGCCCTATAGGACCAGTGGTGTGAGTGGCAAAACAGGGAGGGTGGAGGGAGAGTGGGTAGGAAAGAGGGAACCGATTACATGGAACTGTGTGTGACCTCCTCCCTGGGGGACAGACAACCGAAAAGTGGATGAAGGGAGACGTCGGACAGGGCAAGATATGACAAAATACCCATTTATAAACTATCAAGGGCTCATGTGGGAGGGGGGAGCGGGGAGGGAGGGGAAAAATGAGGACCTAATGTCGGGGGTTTAAATGGAGAGAAAATGTTTTGAGAAATGATGTACAAATACGCTTTACACAATTGATGTGTGTATGGATTGGGATAACAGTTGTATGAGCCCCTAATAAAATGTTTAAAAAATAAAAAATTAAAAATTTAAAAAAAAAAAAAAAAAGAGTCAGGCTCTAAGTGGAAAAATGGAAAGTACCACGTTGGTGGCAAGGATGTGGAGAAATTGGAATCCTCAACAGTACATTTATTTAAAAAAAACTTGAGAAAAAATTTCTTAAATGTTTGACAGTATTTCTTCCCCTTCTGTCACTTTTTAAAGTGTATGCTTTTGTTTTCTGAAAAAAGGAACCCCAAATTTGAGTGGTTTTGAGTCTTGAACTCCTTTAAAGTTGTCTTTGGAAAGGCTTTTCATTTGGCAAATCTTACCTGAAAGAGCTCTGTGGCAGTTTCTGAGTTCAAGTAGGTGACATATATGATTTCAGACTTTACCAAATTAAGCCACTGGCCTTCTTTTGGCTTTTAAATGACCTAAAGTGCAGAGACTTGAGTTAATCATACTTTCCAGTTCAAGGTAGGTGTATTTCATAGGTCAGCACAAGGCCCCTCGGGCTATATATATATTTTTTATCCTCCCTATTTCACATATCTGTCAGCAGCTACTCTATCTTGTCTGAACATTTATCTTTCTAAAATATGCAGTGTTGCTTTTAGTGCGTGTGTTTTTAACTTCGACACCTGGCATAGTGCTTAGTCTTTGTTTTTTCCTCTGCTGTGTGAACTTATTACTCAACACTATTTTTTTTTAACCTGTCTGTGTACATTCATGCTTTGCTTCTAATTGCTGCTTAGGACACAGTAGGGTGTATCTGTTGCATTTTCCTTATCTCTTCCAAAAAACGGATACCTGATCTTCATTTTGATGTGCTTAAAATTCCCGGTGTCTTTGGCTTATAATTTGTCCTTTCAGAATCTTCTCTTACCCCTGGATCACAAAGATGCCTTTCACTCTAGTTTTTACCTTTCACTCTCGGGTCTTCAATCCATCTCGAGTCCCCTTTTGAATATGATATGAAGTAGGTTCTGGTTTTATTTTCTTTCATGTAGTGAGCGGTTTTCACCATTCCTCACCTAAGGGCCATCTGATCTCAAGCTCCTTTATATACATGGATTTATCCTGAGTGGTCTCATTTCTTCAGTGGTTTATCCGCCTTTTCTTTTTTAACTTGGTTGTGATTGGGATGGAAGCATACAAAACCAATTGGTTTCCCATTCAACAACTATTCATTTTGTTTTGTGATGTTGATTGTAATCCCCATCCCAGAACAGCATTCTTCCCATGATTTCCCTGTGCTGTTTCTCTTTCCAGTGGCCCTTCCTATCTCTGCCTGCCTTGGGGCTTTGCTTCTGGCCTCTCGCTGCCCTTTTGGTCTTGTGTGATGGATTGCTATAAAGCAGCCGTTCTCAACCTGTCGGTCGCAACCCCTTTGGGGATCAAACGAACCTTTCACAGGGGTCACCCAGTTCATAAAGTAGCAAAATGACAGTGATGAAATAGCAACAAAAATAATTTTATGATTGGGGGTCACCACAACATGAGGGACTGTGTGAAAGGATCACGGCATGAGGAAGTTGAGAACCACTGCTCTGAAGAGTGAGGACCTGCCTCGGGTTATTGTTCACCTTTTCAGTTCCAGGCTTTATAGGTGTCCAAGAGCCCTAGCCTCCGGGGCTATTTGCCTATTCTTATGGTAGAACCTCAATGCTTTTTATTGTGGCTTTGTAAAATGCCTTAATAGCTCCCTTTCTACTATGATTTTTTCAAGTTATTTTAGGCATTATTCTTCTGTATAAAAAGTTTAGGCTCCATAAAAACATGCAGTGAGAATTTTACTTTTGAAAGTCAAAATCACTTTCATATGCTATAAAAATCTACATCTCTCTCCCCGCCCAAGACATAACCTTTTAAAAATATTGTGTGGGGCAAAGGTTTATGCAGCAATTCAGGTTCCCATTCAACAATTTTGATGCAAGTTGTTCACCGTTAATGGTTGCATTCTTCACAGTGCAGGAACATCTCAGAATTTCCATTAGAATATTTTAAAATTCTGAATAAAAAGGCAGGTTTTGTATATTATTTATTAAAGTAATTCATAGGCGCTTCAGTAGCTTTGACATTTTTTTTTTAATTTCTAAAAAATCATTTTATTGGGGGCTCATGCAACTCTTATCTCAGCCCATACATACATCAACTGTATAAAGCACATTAGTACATTCGTTACCCTCAATTCTCAAAGTATTTACTTCTTTTAAAAAATCTGTTCTGACACTCTGTAGCTTTTTTTTTTTTTTTTAGAACATTTGTA
>NW_022103916.1:6047188-6049379 GCF_000313985.2 Echinops telfairi | reverse complement strand
CTCCTCCAGATTGTTCATCCAGCCTATCTTATTTAGACAGACCTGCGGAGATAATAACATGCACAAAAACATGACAGAGCAAAACCAATGAACAATATACAACAAAACAACAACAACAAACCAATGACAAAAAGCAAAACAAAACACAACAAGAAAGAAAAGCTTGTAGTTAGTTCAAGGATCATCTGTTGCCCTTTAGGAGTGTTTTCCAGTCGAGTCTGTTGGGGCACCAAGCCCTGGCCCCAAAGTCCACCTCCGGCCATTCCCTAGGGACCTCGCCACTCCGTTCCCTTGCTGTTCTGTTGCACCCCCTTAGTGTTTTGCCTCGGTGTGGTGGGATCAGATCGGGCATAATTCCCACACTGTGTCTCCGGTGTTGTCCCCTGTAGGGTTATGGGTCATTGAGGGACATCGTGTCTCATAGTGGGGCCGGTCATGTGGTCCTCTCTGTGGACTGACTGGTCTGAGTGGGAACATCGTCCTCAAGGCCTGGTGGGCCAGGATGTGCTTCACTCTCTCCTGCTCCCCCTTCATCTGCTCCCATGTGCACCGATCAGTTATGTTCCTCTCCCGGAGCTGCAGATTCAGTGTCGTCCTTTGAAATAAATTCTTCTGGGGGTAGGGGCAACATTTTATTTTATTTTTTCAAAATTGATATTTGCCAGATAGAAGGAAGCTCTGGAGATTTTGTAAATTATCTTATCCCTGCTGTGCTCTAGTAAGTTCAACCTTAATTCTGATGGTCATTCTAAGCAGTTGATCATGCTGCTTGCAAATACTAAGTTTTATCCCCTTCTGATCAATCTTGTCACTGCTTTTATTTTTATTTTTGTATTATGATAATGCATAGGTAACAAACCAGTTGCCATTTCTACAATGTGTGTGTATAGCCCTGTCATTTCATCTTTTTCTTCATGTAACTTAGGCCAGGATTTTAGAACCATTTAAGTAATATCAGTGAAACAGTATATACATTAAGATTTTGTTTGGCCATTTATAACAAATTCTACAGAATAATGGCTTAAACAGGGTTGGTTGGTTTGTTTTTCCACTTAAGGGAAATCTGGGAATACGCCGTCAGTCCAGCCCAGGGCTGCTTGGCACCTGCTATTCTGAGCAAGTAGAAGGAAGAAGGAGAAAAAACTCAAAGAATGCTTATTGGAAGTATTTCTATTTACTTCCAGTTGGCCAAAACTTAAACCACATAGTTTTTATTTTGGGTAGCCAAGGGCCCGTGAAACACTAGGGATTCTGTTGCTAAGAATATCGGAGGCCAGATAGATACAGGAGGCATCTTTAAATTGTTCCTGATCTTAAAAGTTTCTCCATTAAGTATGATTATGTGCCTGTAAGCTTTTAGAATATAGTCTTTATTAATTCAAGAAGGTTCTCGTTCTTCTTTTACTAAGATCATACATAATCGTGTTTTTTTCTCCTTTTGTCCACTATTTTCATAATTAACATTAAAATTCATCCTTACCTTGCAGTTTTGAAGTTACCCCACCCCCCAAATGCGCAGGATTCAGATACCCTTCACCCAGAACCACTACTTAAAACATTTTGCCACGTTTGCCTTATCACTCTCTTTATGTGTATATACACATACTATTTAGCTTCTCTGAATCATGTAGGTTAGTGAACAGGCATTTTGGCCCTTTAACTACTTCAGCATGTATGTTCTAAGAATAAGAACTTTGCCTTGCTCAACCATAATCTTAAATATCAGGAACTCTAGTGCTGATAAAATACTGCTGTTTAAAGTCCTCTATTCCAATATTGTCAGTTGCCCAAATAATGTCCTCTATAGCTGTTTTTCTCTAATCTGGGATCCAATCCAAGGCCATTTGTTGTATTGTTTCGTATTTTCAGTCTCTTAATCTGGAACAGTTCTCTGGTCTTTATTTGTCTTTCATGATGACCTTGGTATTTTTTAAAGAGTACAATCCAGTTGTTTTATAGAATTTGGGTTTTCTAATGTTGACTCTAAAATTTTTTGAGCTCCCCAGATTTAAGTACTGCTAATGTAAATGTTTAAACCTCTGTTAGATTTAATTAGCTAATGTAGAAAGGTAAGTAAAAATGTATTGCGACTAGGGTTCCACTTTATACTGTGTGTGTGTTTTAGTCTGGGTACTTTAGAGAAACAAATACACAGAAACTCATGTGTAAGAGAGAGTTTTATATAAAGGTT
>NW_022103916.1:6035593-6046364 GCF_000313985.2 Echinops telfairi | reverse complement strand
CTGAAGACAAAGCGGGTGCATAAGCAAATGTGGAAGAAAGCTGATGGAGCCCAGTTATCAAAAAATATAGCGTCTGGGGTCTTGAAGCCTTGAAGATAAACAAGTGGCCATCTAGCACAGAAGCAACAAAGCCCATATGGAAGAAGCACTCCAGCTTGTGTGATCACGAGGTGTCGATAGGATCAGGTATCAGTCATCAAAGAACAAAAAAAATCATATTGTGGATGAGAGGGGGTGCTGAGTGGGAGACCCAAAGCCCATCTGTAGGCAACTGGACATCCCCTTCCAGAAGGGTTGTGGGGAGGAGATGAGCCAGTCAGGGTGTAGGATAGCAACAATGAAGCATACAGCTTTCCCGTAGTTCCTTAATGCTTTCTCCCCCCTCACTATCATGATCCCAATTCTACCTTACAAATCCGGATAGACCAGAGGATGTACACTGGTACAGATAAGAGCTGGAAACAGATAAACCCCTCAGAACCAATAATGAAATTAGCGATACCAGGAGGGTAAGGGGAAGGTGGGGGAGAGACGGGGAAACGAGATCGCAAGGATCTACATAAAATCTCCTCCCTGGGAGGCGGACAAAAGAAAAGTGGGTGAAGGGAGACAGCAGTCAGTGTAAGACATGAAAAAATAATTTATAAATTATCAAGGGTTCATGAGGGAGGAAGAGTGGGGGAGAGGGGAAAATGACCTGCTACCAAGGGCTCAAGTAGAAAGAAAAAAGGAAATGTTTTGAAAATGATAATGGCAACATGTGCTTGACACGATGGATGTATGGATTGTGATGAACCGTACCAGCCCCAATAAAGTGATTTAAATAAAAATTAATGAACACTTTAAAAAGAAAATGATACAACATGTACAAATACGCTTGATACAAATGATGTTACAAGAGCTCTAAGAGCCCCCAATAAAATGATCTTTTAAAAAAATTGTTCTTTGAAAACTGTAGAGCTCAACTTTTCAAGCGCCTGGCCATGGGTTTTTGATGACCATTTTGTCTATTCTGCCAATTTTGTAATTTTATGCTTTTCAGAAATGAACCCATTTTGTCGAGGTCCTCATATATTCTGACCAACTCTCTACAATTGTATTATCAAAGGTGTCTGCCTTTGGAAGGTGTTAAGCAAAAGTTCTCTCAGACTAATAAAAGTTATTCCTTATCCAAATCTTTTTTCCCCTGAGTTTTAAATAACGAATCCACAGCCTAAATGTATTTGGACTTCATTTGAAAATTCATTCAAGTCTCCTCTTGCTTGAATTCTGATAGCTGGAGTGTCAATAGCCAGGAATACTGGTAGCAAACTGACATGGGAAAGAAAAGCATTTATTGTTCATAACACTGCTAGCTGCTTCTTCCCCGCATTTACCCAGTTATCCTTAAAGTAACAATTTAGGTTACACGGGACTCATGAAGAAAGTCTTTGTTCTTGTCACAGCACTATCTCCAGCACTGAGCAGTGCCTGGCATGCACTAAATGTTACAGTAACATTTATTGGGTGGAGAAAGAAACAAGGAACAAACAGGAAAAATAGGAGATGGGCCAAAATGTTTGGAAATAGTTTGGGAAATTAAAAAATGCCGGAGAGTAGACAATTCGTTAACATAGTGATTAAATGATATGCTCACATAATAGGATGTGGCATGATTGTTTGGTGGTATGGAAAAGCACTAATACGTAAAGATGTTCATGAGAACATTTCTCAGAGAAGAAGGTTACAGAGTGTGATCCCATTTTAATATACTAAAGGGGGCCTAGAGATTCACACTGGCGTGACTAGTATTTTGCTACTCCAAATAGCCCTCCTGAGGATCTTTGTACATACGTTAGCATGTGTAGTATAAATTTTTAGATGAGAAATTACTGCGTCAGCGGTTATGTACACTTGTATTTTTGTATCGATAGTGCCAAATGTTTCTCCAAAAAGGTTGTATGAGAGAGCCTCTCCACCCACACACCTTTGCCAATGCCATGTATATGGAATCAAATCAATTTGTTCCTTTTCGGTCTTCTAGGGGAATATTTAAATGATCTAATGAACATTTCTTGAGTTGCGAATGATAGTGAGACATGTTGCCTTACTTTTGAACATGTCTGTGCTCCCGTTTTTGGGTTATTGATCCTTATTACCTTGTAAGAAGTCTACAGATTAAGGAAATTAGCTTTTCATCTTTAAAACGAGTTACAAATATTTCCTACATTTGTGATTTATCCTTTCACTGGCGTTATTTTTCCAATATTTTATTATGGACAAGTTTCAAACATGTAGCAAAGTTAAGACAATTCTGTGTATACCGGCCACACGTGCTTTTATCATGTTAATGGAAGCGCTGTGTGCGTGAAAATGTGCCGAGCAATCACCATTCAGCCTTCTTTGCCTATCTACCGTGTTGTGATAGCAGTTACATTCTTGGCATTGAACATTGCAGTACCCTCTTTCTCTTCTCCCCTTGTTGTTTTGCTCCCATTGACTTAGACGCTGTCGTCCTCAGCTTCTTTGTGGTTTAGACTAACTTGTCAATTCCATCTCATACGGGCCTTTCTTTAAAAGAGCACAGTGCTCCAGGCAAAAATTCGTTTTCAGTTGGGCTAGTTCTTGTTTGGTTTAAAGATGACCTCATGGGATAGTTCCAGACTTAAACAGGGCAGTGGAGTTGAGGGCTCCCCCAGTCTCAATGAGTCCGTCTATAAGAATTTGGAGTTCTGGTCCATGGTTTTTCTCTTTTTGATCAAGTCCTTGATCAAAACATTGAGTGATGGCAGCCAGGCACCAGCTAATAGTATTTCTTACAGGTCCAGACAATGTTTTTGTTTTGTTTTTTCCTTTCATGGCTTCTAGGTTTCGTCTTGTTTAGAAGGACCTTCCCCATTCTTGAGATGACCGTTTTTTCCACATGTTTTCTTTGGTGTAAGAAGTGAGGTAGATAAGCAGCTTTATTTTTTTAGGAGTGGGCAACCTTGATCTGTAAAGGACCAGATAGTAAATAGCTTCAGCATTGCAGACCAGATGGCCTCTCATGCAGCTGCTCAGCTGAAAGTAGCCAATTACAAAAGTGAGCATGGCTGTATTCCAGTCAAACTTCTTTTAAGGTGACTCGACTTGGCCCACTAGTTGTAGTTCACTGGCCTGTGAGAGAAATAATCCATATATTTAGTGATAAGTAGGTTTTCTCCCTCTTAATTTGAAGTGCAAGCTTTGGTGTACAGCAGATCTCCACGTGTATTCTTGGGCTTTACAGACTTTTCTTCCATTTCACTGAGTTCTGCTTTATAATAGGTTTTGAGGTTTGGGAGAATTCCTTCTCCCTCATTAGTTTTCTGGGATTTTTATATCAGAATTTTGCTGTCTCCTAAGCTGTTTATTGACCTTTTCTGTTGTAAACAGTGCTCCAGTGAATAATGGTTTTGCACATGTACAATTAACTGTTCATTAGATCCCCAGAAAATGGGTTTGTGGGTTAGTAAGTACATAGATATTTTTGTTTTGCCAGTGATTGCCAGATTCCCTCCATAGGGGTTGTTCCATTTCCACTCCCACCAGCAATGTGACAGTGATGATTTCCCACACCACCTTGCCAAAAGAATTTTTTTACAAGCCGCTGAACTTCCATAAATCTATTGATTTATACAGATTAGTAAAATATATAGATGTGACCTCACCCCACAGGACTCTGCAGACCTTGTAGGACCTTGGTGAGCATTTTGGTGTTCGGTCTGGAAAGGAGGGCGTGGTGTAGTTGAGTCTGATTGGTTCTGCCTTCTAGAACACTTGGGGGTGCCTTGGATGGAGGTAAGGAGAGTAGTCAGGTGATCACAACTGATAGCTCAATGAAGGAAAAGAGATACAAAGATCAAAGAGGTGGAGGTGGGATGGAGAGAAGTGAGGGAGGGGGTAGTAGCTTATCCCATGGGGTAAAGATTGAGGAATCCATTTGTGGGGAGCAGTGGGGGACCTAGAAGGGAGGAATGGAGCTTACACTTTTTCATCCGTCTGTCCCCAGAGGTGGCCGTGGAGACAGGACTGGTCGCTATGGAGCCACTGATCGCTCGCAGGATGATGGTGGGGAGAACCGTAGTCGAGACCACGACTACCGGGACATGGACTACCGTTCATACCCACGAGAGTATGGCAGCCAGGAGGGCAAGCATGACTATGACGACTCATCTGAAGAGCAGAGTGCAGAGGTGAGGCTAGGGGAAGGCTGGGTCAGGCCTGGGCGGGGAGGGCTCCTAGAGGCCTGTGTCGGCTGCAGCACCGTGTACAGCTAGCTCTCAGCTCCCATGCCTTTGAACTGTGCTGGGTGGCCTTGTCTCACCTAGTGGGTCTGTTCCCATTTTCCCCTCTGAGGGGTCCTCTCCTGATTTGGCTTCCACATGCTTGGCTCTCCCTTTGAAGGCCCCTGGCTACCACCTCTTTCCCTTCCTCCTTGTCGTTCAGTGATTCATCTAGCCCTGTGGTTCCCACTGAAACCTATACTGCCTGCTCCCAGCCAACTTAAAACACTTGCAGAGTTTCTCACATGAGACCCGGCGTTGGGGTTTGGGAGGGCATTTGGGCGAATAGGCTATCACCAAGCAGAGCAGTTTGGGGGGGGGGGGGCAGCCATGGGCCTTGCTTGTGGTGACAACCCTTGGACAGAGGGAAGGATCCCTTAGTTCTCTGCTTGGGGTTAAGAGGGTAGCCAATTCCATGCTGGAGTAGTTCTCCCTAGCTTGAGGGGTGAGGAGGCTATTCACTTCCATGTGAAGGGCAGAAACTGCCTTGCTTTGCTGTAGGGGAACCTCAGTTTGATGAGCCAGTGAGGGCTCTGGCCCAAGAAACCGGGTAGTTCTGGGAGCCAAGGTGGAAGGGCACCCTTGCAACTCCAGCTTTGGGAGCCAAAATGGCCCCCGCTGGAAAGTCTAGTTCATAAGCTACCAGCTTTGGTAGATGTACAGGGGAATGAGAACAGCCACATTTCCCCAGTGGCCACTCTGGAGCTATGCCTGGATGTTTCCAAGGGAATTGGGGAGAGTGCTGAGTGAGCTGGGGATGGGGGTGGAACAAGCCTGGCTGCTTAGAACTGGCATGGGTTGGGTAGCAACCAAGAACCCAACAACCACACCCTATTTTGAGGGGAGCTGATAGTGATGGCAGACCTGCAGGGGCTGAGGCCCAGACACTGAGGGACAGTGTCTGTGGCCTACTTCCCTTTGCCAGCTCCAGCTAGCTGTGATTGGAAGCTACTTCTGTGCCCATAGCTTAATTGCATAGGCGATGGGGCAGTGGTGGTGGTGCTTCTGTGGCTTGCAGAACAGCTATGCACAGGCTAGGGTAAACTAGTAAGGGATGGGAAAAGGAGAAATGGAGAGGACAGGGTCTAGGTGCTAACCCCAAAGAGGCTTAAGTTGTGTCTGGTGACATGCCCCACCCATAAGAGCTGTTTTCTCTACCACTGCCACCCAGACTGCCACCAATCTCCTTGACCCCCCAGCCCCAGAAGGGTTGCAGTCTTACCTACCTGGCTTTAGCCTTTAGCCGGAGCCCGTCCACCCTGGCTTTCAGAGCCTACTTGTCTCAGAGAGCCAGTGGCCAGCCCCTAGGCTCGCTCCAGACTGACTGCCCGTCTGGTGTCTCTCATCTCGTTCTGTTGGCCAGGATTCCTACGAGACCTCCCCGGGCTCTGAGACTCAGCGTAGGCGGCGGCGGCGGCACAGGCACAGCCCCACCGGCCCACCAGGCTTCCCCCGAGACGGCGACTATCGGGACCAGGACTATCGGACCGAGCAAGGGGAGGAGGAGGAGGAGGAGGAGGATGAGGAGGAGGAAGAGAAGGCCAGTAACATCGTCATGCTGAGGATGCTGCCACAGGCAGCCACTGAGGATGACGTACGTGTCCCCCGTGGCCCCGGGCAGGTAGCAGAGCAGGAGGCCAGACTGGGTTTCCTCCAGAGCCCTCAACTTCTCCCCACTCCCTCCCTCACCCCCCAACCTCAGCACCTATCATCTCCTCTCCCAACTGGGCCCCACCCCCAGCACTGATCCTTCCTCTGGGCAGGTCCTTTGTCCCCTGGCCCGATGGGAGGAGTGACGGGTATAGGTCAGCTCAAGCAAGGGTCGGTGATGATAGAGTGTCTGGCAGTCATGGGTACCATCTATTCTGCCTGTGCTGCTGCCAGGCCCCATGCTTTAGTGCAGGGGATTGCTGGGAGCAGAGATGATGCTGGTTCCCTGCCACCCTGGGGCTCTTAACAGCCTGCTCACTTGGTTTTCCACCGTGCCATTCTCCCTTATGCTCCCCTTTCCTCCTCTTCTTTCTCCTCCAGACTCTTCATGAAGCTCTGCATACCACCTCCATGGGGGCCCTGGACTAACCTCCTTACTAGCTTCCCTAATTCGGGTCCTACCCCTCCCTGGTGAAGTCTCTTGGCTTTCAGAAATAGCCAACCAGCTATCTTGAGAGAAAATCCCACCTGTGTAGTCTAAAGGCTATCCAGGAGTTCAGGTGGCCCTGTGGTTAAAGTGCTTGGTTGCTAACCACAGAGTCGGTGGCTCAAGCCCACCAGCTGCTCCACAGGAGAAAGACGTGGCCATCGGTGGTCATGAAGTTGGAGACAGCCTTGGAAACTTGATATGACAGCTAGCTCTCCTCTGTTGTGTAGGGTCACTGTGAGGGGGTGGGGAGTGACCCTCAAGAGCGGTGGATTTGGTGGGTTTTTTTTGTTGGTTTTCAAGGCTGGTCCCCTGCTCCTGTCCAGGGTCAGCTAGCTGCTTGCTGACATTTGCTGACGTTTTACCTCATGGTGGGCCACATGCCAGGCCTGCTGTAACCGTCATGATGGCCCTGCAGGGAGGGAGGAAAACGACCTATGGAGTGGTCCCATGGCTTGCCCTAGGTGTCACAGCTGGACCTGAGAGCCCTCACCCAGGCTCTCTCCCAAGGTCCCTCCCTGAGTGAGTAGTCAGTAGTCAGTTCTGCTTCTCTTCCCTTTCCCTCCTTATGTCTGCCCAGTAGCGTGTTCATCTCTTTTCAATTCTTTAACCTGATGGCGCAACTGAGGCTCCTGCCTCAGCTTGTCTGTCATAAGCTCCCAGCCCTTCTTAAGAAAGGCCTCCCTGGCCTTGAGAACCCTACCCCACTGGGTCTAGAGTTCCTAAATGGCCTCTGTAGCTTCAGCTTCCCTCTGCCCAACTTCTCTAGGAAACTTTGCCAAACCCCAAGCTCCTCCTGAATTACCCCTGCGCTCCTGAGTGGGGTCTGCCCCTGCCTGGGCAGCGGGGCCAGGTACCATGGCTGAGGTTTGTTAGACTCCAGTCCTTCCTGCTTTGGTATTTGTGTCACAGGTGTCTCTTGATGTACTCTGGAGGGTAATTCCCTTGAGGTAGCTGTGGATTGAATTGTGTCACAGCTTTCTTTGTTTTGTGACTGCCACCAAGCCCGTTGTCAGATCATCCCTGCCCACCGTTCATGAGTTGCTGGCTGGCTTGCTCTCATTGTGCTCAGGGGTGATCACACCACCATCCTTTCCCTTGCATTGTGTCCCTCTCTCCATTTGAGCCGTTGTTCTGCAAATCTGGGACTGAAAGCTGGACTGGGTGCGAGTGTTGGGGTGGGGTGTCCTCTGCTCAAAGAAAAGCCCTGAGCGAGGAAGAAGAGAGCGGGTGTGACTCCTCAGTGGCCCCTCGGGGTCCTGGAGGCCTTCAGCAGCCCGTGTGTGCTGAGCCTGTGCCACTCTGTCTCCCCCACAGATCCGTGGTCAGCTGCAGTCCCACGGTGTCCAAGCACGGGAGGTCCGGCTGATGCGGAATAAATCTTCAGGTGAGCTTTTGTTCCCAGAACCTTCCCTTCTGCTGGCCAGCTTCAGCCTTCAGAGCTCCCTCCTTCCTCTGCCTCCCGCCCCCTCCCTCCTTCCTGCCACAGCTGGGAAGGGGCAGTTTTGGGGTGGGGGTTCCCTCTTCTGTCTCTCCCCTTCACCCTGCTCTCCTCACTGCTTCGCCTGACAGTGAGGCTGTCTGGGAGGGAGATGCAGCTCTGAGCTGAGTGCTCCCCAGGGGCAAGGCCAGGGCCAGGCTCTGGGGAACTTCCTCTTTGGGGTGGTAACCTCTTCCCACCCACCTCCCACCCCAGCACACTCTTCCCTCTCCTTTCTTCTCCGTTCCCTGTCCCTCACCCCTTCCGCCCCTGCACACACACAGACACACACACACAGACACACATACACATACACTTTTCTGGTAACAGCTCCAACCAGAAAGTAGGTCTGGCACAGCCCCATCCATGAACCTGAGGGTGGGAGGCAGGGGATGGCTCCTGTCCACAGGAGCAGCCAGGACTCATGGGCCTCACCTCTTCTGGCCCTCATTCTTGCAGGCTGCTTGGAGTTGGCCTGAGGTTAGCCGGGTAGTGGAAGAGGGTGTTGCCTCTGCAGGATCTATGGCCCAGGCCCCCCAAGGCAGGCACCATGGGGCCTCACTCTGCCTGGGCTTCTTTCTCCATTTTTCAGTCTTTGTCCTGCCCCCACCTCCATCTCTGTCTCTGTCTCTCTCTTTCTCTCTGTCCCCCACCCCCCAATTATACCATTCCATCCTTGTGTGAATCCTCTAGTGATTTTTTCAGAGATCAAGCCTGCCTCCTAGGCCCCACCACATTTAAGCTCTCCCACCTCTAAAGAAAGAGCTGCTTCCTGAGGCCACAGGCTCTGAAGCCCAGTCCCAGCCCTGGCCAGGCCTCAAGTCTCTCTTGGCAGCCTGTAGGGCTCACTTTTGCTTTGCCCCACCTAGACCTCATGCTGACAATGATTCTAGGGCTCCCTTCCCCCAATGAAGTATCCCAGCTGCAGCCCCCTCTGTGGTCCTGGGCACTTCACCCAGGCATCTGCTGATCCTTGTTCTTAAGATCCTACTGGCCTCTCTTGGTCCCTATTCTCTCTCTGTCCAGGTCTGTTGTGGACTGTTGGTGGTGTAATCTCCCCAGGTGGTGTAATCTCCCCAACTTGGCTCTGGGGTTGCTCCCTGGTGAGGCTTACTTCCTGTGCACTGTGAGGATGCTGAAATGGCAGTGTCCCAAACTCCCCCTAGTTCCTCATGGGCCTGGAGCTTTGCTAGCCTTACCCTGCCTGGCTCCTTGTTCATTTCTTTGATGAAATGCCTGTTACAGGGTCCCTCCTGGACACCCCAGGCCTTGTGTGGAGCCAGCAGCCTTCCCACCTTTCTCTCTATGCCCATCTCTGGAGACAGACCTAGCCTTTCCTTCCCATCTTTTCTCTGTCACTGTCCTCTCTTCCCCCCCTCCCCCCGGCTGGCCAGGTAGGTCTGCCTGAGCCCCTTCTCTTTGTCCCTCTTTCCAGTTGGTATGTGTATCTCCCTCCACTCTCCACTCTGGTCTCACTCCTCTGTTTTCCTACCTCATCCCCCTTTCCTGCCTCTTCAGCGATCTATCTACTTTCTCTCTCTCTTTCTCTCTCTCTCATTGATTCTCCCTTTCTTTTTTCCTCTTCCTCTCCCTTTCCTCTGCCCCCTGGTCCTCTCCCCTCGGGTCCCGCCCCCGGGAACGCCGTGTGTCCAAAGCTGTTGACTAACCCACTGCGTCTGTATCTGAATGCTGTCTCCAGGTCAGAGCCGGGGCTTCGCCTTCGTCGAGTTTAGTCACTTGCAGGACGCTACACGATGGATGGAAGCCAATCAGGTTGCTTTGCCGCACTTGAACCCCCTCCCAAACAAATACTACTTTGTAATCGAGCGCTCCCCATCGCCTGGTTCTTATGGACACAGTTCCCTGCCCTGTGGCCCCGTGTCCCATCCCCTCCCAGCCCCCCTCTCTTCCCCATTCCTGACCCTCACTATTTCCTCTTCCCACCTCTCGCTACCCCACTGGGCTTCCCATCAAGAACCCATGCTCACCATTGGCCCTGCCCACCGCCAGGCACTAGCTCTGTCCCTCCGCTTCTCCTGGCTGAGCCTTCAGAGAAAGTGCTGCCAGGGTGGGTTCTGTCCCCCAGGTTCCCAGCCCTCGGAGTAAGAAAGGTCAGTGTCCTGGGTAGGGTGTGTCCCTAGGGCACCACCCTCCTCTGGAGTTTGCCAGAGCCAAGACTTGGTTCCGTGCTCAGGCACTACTGGAAATGCAGCCACCAAGACTTGGCTGTTGCCACACTGACCAGCAGGCCCCATTTTGTCAGCTCTCTCCCTGCATGTGGACTTGGCCTTTTGATGGCCAGGCAAGTGGACACCATTGCTGTGCCGATCTAAAGCTCCAGTCAAGCGATGCCCTGGGCTCACTCTGGTTTCCCTGCCCCTCCCATCACACCTACCCACCTACAGGAGCCACCACCTCAGGCAAGCCGGTGTCTTCTCATCAAGGAGCTATGCACAGCCAGTCAGGAAGGGGGCCTGCCCCAGCCCAGCACAGCATCTCTACCTGGCCACCTGCCCCCAGCCATGATCGCTGGTGTAGGGCCACTGAAGAAAAGCTTCAGGGAAGGAAGGATTTGGGGAGGGCAGGGGCATAAGGGACAGACGTGATGAAATGGGAAGTCCCCACAGGAGCAGCCCTGGGCCACCTCTCCAGGGTCTGTAGACTAAGGCGATGGTCCCAGGACCCAGCCAACCATGGGAAGACAGCCTCATGGCAGAAACTTTTGTCTTTTGAACATGGCTTTCTTTTCCCCCCCTCCTCCAGCACTAGTACTGTGCTCTCTTTCTCTCTTTCTCTCTCCCTCCTCCCCTCCCCACCCCCACCCCCACACCCAATTGTAGCCTGTGTAGTGCTGGCCCTGGGTGTGGCCTG
>NW_022103916.1:6019842-6035473 GCF_000313985.2 Echinops telfairi | reverse complement strand
TTGTCCGGCAAGCGTCGGTTAGCCGAGCAATGTGTGCCTGGTGGTGTGTGTTCATGTGTGCGTCTGTGTGCCCGGAAAAGCAGCAAACAGCTGCGCCCGAGAGCTGTGGCGCTTTCCCTCCCTCCTTCCCTTCCTTTTTCCCTCCGTCAGTTCTCCGTTCCCTGTCCCTCATCCATCCAGCTGAAGGGCTCGCTCACTCTCTTCTCCTGTGCTGAAACGGTGTGTGGGGCACTGCTGCCCGGGCCTCACTGTGGTCTGCTTTTGCCCGCAGCACTCGCTCAACATCCTGGGCCAGAAGGTGTCCATGCATTACAGCGACCCCAAGCCCAAGATCAACGAGGACTGGCTGTGTAATAAGGTATAGGGATGCCAACCAGCACCACTTGCCTTGGATAGAGGCGCCAGCAACGATGACGCCAACCTCTCTCTCTGTCTGGGGTTTGTGAGGGGGGTGGGTGCTGAGGACTGGCTCAGCTCAACTACTGTTCCTGATCCTCCCATATACCTGCCCGCCCACCCACAAATACGTGCTTAGATTTCATTCAGTGCCAGGCTCACTCCCATTCTGAAACATTGTCTTAACTTGGAGCCCCAGTAGACTTTAAACAAATCATTTATTCCAGTGACTAATTTGTGACAGTATAGGCATGAAGGTGGTGTGGAGAGGGTGACTTTTCAGAGCTAGCCAGCTGAGATTGGAATAGCTCAGACCTGCCTTGCTTTACTTCAGGGTAAATTCCCTTCCCTTTGCAGCACTTTCCCCATCTCCAAGATGGGATTAATAATTAGATCCCACCCGAAAGGTGGTTGAGAGGATTCAGACATGTTTCCATGCAAGTAACACTTAGAATAGCACCCGGCCCACAGTCAGCACTGCTATTAAGAAAGGGAACGCACAAGGTGCTCTGGAAAAGTCTGGTAAGTGGCCCTGGAAGGAGCACGCTGTCAAAGCTGCGAGCCCGAGGAGCTGGTTATGGCTTGTACAGTTATCTCCGTATTGCATGGGAGGAAGCTGAGTGTGCCTTTCTTTAGTTATGATCACAAAGACCACACACTTCCCCATGGGTTCATGGCTACCCGTAGGGGCCACCCACACAACCAGCCCAACCTCCTGTAGCCATCTATCAATCCTGAAACCTACAAGGAGGACTGAGGTTATAGAGGTCCTGGCCTCCCTAAGACAGAGTAGCATATACTTAAAATGGGTCAAACCAGAGTTTCTGTGGAGAAAGGAACAAGGTCAAAGCAGAGATTCTTCCCTCAACTGTTTTTAGACACTCTGGGAGTTACCTTCGACTCTTTCTCCTCTGTCCCCTGCATCCTATCTTGCTGGTCACCAGATGCTGTTGCTTCCATCATAGAAATGTCACCTTCCTTCCCTTGCCATTTATGCTGCTTGCATTGATCCTCATGCCCTCTCACCTGTCAATCACCATAGACCCCTCTGGAACACTTCTGAAAACCAGCTCTGAGCACAACCTTCCCTCTCTTCTTAAAGCCCTTGCAGCTCTCATCTTGGGCCTAATGGTCTTCTGTAAACAATGTGACCTCCCGCCAGCCTCGGCTTTTGCCTCTCCCTTTATTATTCTATACCAGCTATGGAAGAATCCCTTCCCAGCCTCAAACAAAAATAAAAACCCAAGCTGCTTTTGGGCATCCCACAGCAAATGTCCCTGCTTCTGTGCCGCCCCTCTTGGCTCTCTCCAGCTGAGTGAGCCACATCCCCTTACCGCCCTGCCTGCCTGTTGATGGACAGTCCATTACCAACAGACCTGGCCCTCTTTAGGTCATAGCTACCTCCCTGCCATGAGGCCACAAGGACAGGGGCCATATTCTTGGCACACGGGGCAAGGCTTGGCCCAGGCTCACTGCTCAATGTCTGACTAGAGAACAGAGATCAAAGTGTAGCAGCCAGGGGTCTCTAGAGGCTGAAATACCCCAGAAAGATTTCTCCAGAGTAGATAATCTAACACCATCCCGGAGGTAAAAGAAAGGGGTGAATGTTTGGAAAGAGCAAGGCTACCAGGTTTTAATGGAAGGAAACCTGGAAACCTTGGGGCAAGGTGGCCTGCTAAAGAGCAAGAGGCATCCCTGGTATTCAACTCTGAGAAAGGCGGAGGCAGCTCTCATACCTGGGGGTTGGGGGAGTTGTGGATTCTCTTCAGTTGGGGGGTGGCACTGGGGTCAAATTTGAAAACATTATAAAGGGGAGGTTCACAAAACTGCATGGCAGCCAAATCTCAGAGTCCCCTGCCACCTCTGGCCCTGGAATCCCCCTCCTGGGGCATTGTGGGGCTCTCTTGGAGAATCCCAGTTTGGAGGGTGTACTGGAAACCCCCACCCCCTCTCATGACCTGGCCTGTGCCTCACAGTGTGGTGTCCAGAACTTCAAACGACGGGAGAAGTGCTTCAAATGTGGTGTGCCCAAGTCAGGTGAGGCCCTCTTCCTTCTCTCCCCCACCCCCCAAGTCCCCGGGATGTTGCTGGGTGGGGAAAAATGGAGGCCAGTGCACAGGGGTTGGTATGGGTTGGGGGGTGAGTTGCCACAGAGCAGTCCCCCTGTGTCACCTCCTCTCCTTTACCACTCTTAACAGAGGCAGAACAGAAGCTACCCCTTGGCACCAGGATGGACCAGCAGACGCTGCCGCTGGGTGGACGGGAGCTAAGCCAGGGTCTCCTCCCCCTGCCGCAGCCCTACCAGGCCCAGGGAGTGCTCGCTTCCCAAGCCATGTCCCAGGGCTCCGAGCCAAGCTCAGAGAATGCCAATGACAGTGAGTCCGTTGTTCCTTCTCTGCCCTCTGGTGGCTGGGCTGGGCTCTGGGCTCCAAGAAATAGTGAGCAGGACTCAAGTCCTCCCCATGGGCTCTGCCTGAGGGAGGGCAGACTGCAATGTAGGGCGAGCAGAGTGTGTGCTGCTCGGTCTACTCTGGGACTGTCTTGGGAAGGGTCTCAGCCGGGGAGCACACCTGAGTTGAGACTCAGACTCACAAGCACAGTTCAGCTAAGAGGGAGGAGTGAGAGCAAGCAGCCAGAGAAAAGAGAAATCCTTAATGTGGGGAGCAGACTATCTGGGGTGCACCCTGATGCTCAACCCCTTCCCGCAGCTATCATTTTGCGCAACCTGAACCCACATAGCACCATGGACTCCATCCTAGGGGCCTTGGCCCCCTACGCAGTGCTGTCTTCCTCCAATGTCCGTGTCATCAAGGACAAGCAGACCCAACTAAACCGTGGATTTGCCTTCATCCAGCTCTCCACCATCGTGGTGAGGGCGGCACATGGGGGGGCCGGGCAGCCAGGATCCCGGCCCCCGGGGTAGCTGGGAGGGCCCTCTGGGGGGGGGGGGGAGAGACCCTTGCCCCCGTCCCTTGCCGCGGTCCCAAGCCTGGATAAAGGGCAACGGAGCCGGGGGCTTCCCCGGGCCTGACCTTTCTGCCTCTTCCTACCCTCTTCCCACCAGGAGGCTGCCCAGCTGCTACAGATACTGCAGGCCCTGCACCCACCACTCACCATTGATGGCAAGACCATCAACGTTGAGTTTGCCAAGGGTTCAAAGAGGTCAGGGTCCTACCTGCGTCCTTTCCTAGCTTGACCCTCAACTTGGGGGCCTTCCTCCTCCAGGCCTCCCACCTCATTCCCAGTCTCTTAACATCCTTCCCAGGGACATGGCCTCCAACGAAGGCAGTCGCATCAATGCTGCCTCTGTGGCCAGCACAGCCATTGCTGCAGCCCAGTGGGCCATCTCACAGGTACTCGGAACCCTCCCCTCCCCACCCAGCATCCTGATGCCTGGGCATCAGCTGGCTCGTATACTGTACAAGCAGGAGGTGGGGTTGCTATCTGGGCGCCCCAAGCCTCCTTAGAATGGCTGGGTGGGGCTTTAGGGGCCTCCTCCAGGCTGGGGGCCCTTGCTATGTTACTTTCAGCTGACCTACCCCCGATCCAGTCCTAACGGCAGCACCCTTCCTAGCCATTGACGCCCCAGCTCTATTGGCTGACAATAACATGCCTCTTGGTCTAGCATGTTTGGTGGTGATAGTTTTGGGGTTTTTTTATGGCCTTGGGCTGATACAGTGTACAGCGTGTTTATTCAAAAGAAAGGTAGGAGTAGTTGAAAGTAAAATGGGGAAAGAGCAAACAAGTTAGAGGCTGGGCGCTTGTGTGGTCTGATACATAGGCCTCCAACAACAGTGGCCGACCTGAGTCTGTTCATCACTCTGGTTTTGACCACTGTCCGGTTGTGCTCTTGCTGGGCAATCCGGGCTGTGTGGTTTTCTGTCAGGTAGACCCTGACCTCACCTGAAGGCCAATGCTCCTTAGCAGCTGCCCTATCATCCTTGCTCCCCTTCCTGTTCTAATAAGCCCTTCCCACCTGCTTCCCTTAGGCCTCCCAGGGTGGGGAGGGTGCCTGGGCCACCCCCGAGGAGCCAACGGTCGACTACAGCTACTACCAACAAGATGAGGGCTATGGTGGCAGCCAGGGCACAGAGTCCTCCCTCTATGCCCATGGCTACCTCAAGGGCACCAAGGGCCCCGGCATCACTGGAACCAAAGGGGACCCGGCTGGAGCAGGTGAGGATCCCGCCCCTAGCATCTCCCTATAAGCGCATGGTAGGAGCCAACAGGCATAGGGTTGCAGGGCCCTAATGTTCATGGGCATTCTTCTCCCTCTATCCCTCTCAGGTTCCGAGGCCTCCCTAGAGCCTGGGACAGATGCTGTGTCCCTGCAGGCTTTTTCCCGCACCCAGCCTGGTGCCCCCGGCATGTACCAACAGTCAACTGCTGAGGCAAGCAGCAGCCAGGGTACTGTGGCCAACAGCCAGGTGAATGAGCTCTGAGGGTATCTTGGGTAGGCGGGCAGGTTTGGCATTAGCAGACATTGAACCTTATTCCCCTGTCTGACCCCATGATCAGTCATACACCATCATGTCACCCGCTGTGCTCAAATCTGAACTCCAGAGTCCTACCCATCCCAACTCTGCCCTACCACCGGCCACCAGCCCCACTGGCCAGGAGTCCTACAGCCAGTACCGTGAGTAGCCACAGCCTGTGGGTAGAAAGTGGAGAGTCCTTGATACAGCAGCGAAAATGTGGCTCACATCCCCCTGCGTCTCTTTACACTTTCCAGCTGTCCCTGATGTCTCCACCTACCAGTATGATGAGACGTCTGGGTACTACTATGACCCACAGACTGGCCTCTACTACGACCCAAACTCCCAGGTGACAAGACTGCCCAGGGAGCGGACAGTGTGAGGTGTGGGGTTGGATTGGGTGGCAACTGGCCCAGCAGGTTCCCCTGCTTTGTCTTCCCTCATGGTTCCCTTTTCTTGCCCCTAGTATTACTACAATGCTCAGAGTCAGCAGTACTTGTACTGGGACGGGGAAAGGCGGACCTATGTACCTGCCTTAGAGCAGTCGGCCGATGGGCACAAAGAGACAGGGGCGCCCTCAAAGGAGGGCAAGGAAAAGAAGGAGAAGCACAAGACCAAGACAGCCCAGCAGGTGAGCGCTCGGGAAGATCTTCCTGTGCCTCCCTTCTGTCCTTGCTGACTTTTGACTGTCTAAGCATGGTGGGTGGTGTGGTCAAGAGAGATGGGACTTCTGGCCTAATTCAGCTCTTTCTGTGTGGGGGGCGGGGGCGGGCGTGTGTGTCTCTCTCCGTCTGTCCGTCTAACCATCACAGTGTTTGGTGGGCAGCTGGTGGGGGGGAGGGGCACTTTCCATTTTTGAAATAAAAGTATGCCACGTTTAGAAGCAAGCACCTAAGTGTTCCTTCAGCATCTTAGTAAGTTCTCAAACTGGTGGTGTCAAGGGTGAATAATAAACAGAATCTGGTGTGGCATCACACTTGTAAATTAAAATTATACACAGACAGGAACAGCCCTGTATGTTTCCGAGGGCTAGAGTGAAACAAACAGCAAACCGCAAACCTTCTATAGAGTGGGTGCCTGTCGGGGACAGTGACAGAGATGTGAACTTGTGAACTTCCTCCCCTCTCCCCACATTGCTCCTGGCTGCCATGGCAAACTAGAGGGATGTCGGGGGCTGATGGTGTTAGGAGCTGGGAAGAGTAGCGATGGGATTTGTGTAGATCTTGGAAGCTGGTCTTGAGTTTGGGTTTGTTTGTGGTGTGGTGGAAAGCCAAGGAGAAGGGTCTTATGGAAATAGTGTTTGGGGGGTGAGATGGCTTGCTGTTTTGTTTTGAAACAAGAGTATTATGAGAAGGGGACAAGAGTGGTAGGGTAGCTCAGAGACCAAGTGAACTCTCTTGTAGTCATTCAGACTAGAACGAGGTGATGTGATGGCATTGGGGCTGAGCTTGAAGCTGTAGGGCAGGAAAAGTGGGCTACTAAATGGCAGCAGGTCAGTGGATGGGGCTCGATTCTGCTATGGTTTATGGGTGTTCCTTAGGCTGGGGAGCTCCCAGGGCCCACCCCTCACCTCTACCCTTACTCCCAGATTGCCAAGGACATGGAACGCTGGGCCCGCAGCCTCAACAAGCAAAAGGAAAACTTTAAAAACAGCTTCCAGCCCATCAGTTCCATGAGAGATGATGAAAGGCGTGAGTCAGCAACCGCAGATGCCGGCTATGCCATCCTAGAGAAGAAGGTGTGTGGGGCCAGCTGTCTGTACCCCACTTCCCCTTTATGTATTGCTCTTCCCATCTCTATTGACTCCTTGGCTTTGCGTGTCCCTCCACCCTAGGGGGCACTAGCGGAGAGGCAACACACCAGCATGGACCTCCCCAAATTGGCCAGCGATGACCGCCCAGTGAGTGCTTAGGGCAGAGGGCAGATCAGGGAATTCTGATCTAACCAGGCCTGACTCCCCCACCATCACCCTCATCTTCTACAGAGTCCGCCCCGGGGGCTGGTGGCAGCCTACAGTGGAGAGAGTGACAGTGAGGAGGAGCAGGACCGAGGAGGCCCTGAGCGGGAAGAGAAACTCACTGACTGGCAGAAGCTAGCCTGCCTGCTCTGTCGACGTCAGTTCCCCAGCAAGGAGGCCCTCATCCGGCACCAGCAACTCTCGGGGCTCCACAAGGTGACTGAGGGGCGGGCAGGTAGGGAACCCTGGGGCCGGAGCCCCTGCAGCCCCGAAGCATAACTCTTCCCTCTGTCCTGCTTGCAGCAAAACCTCGAGATTCACAGGCGAGCCCACTTGTCAGAAAACGAGCTGGAAGCACTAGAAAAGAATGACATGGAGGTGAGGCCTGACCCATTCCCGGACTCCATCCCCTCTCCCTGCCTCAGAAAATCTTCATCCGTGCCGGAAGCTGGAGTTCAGGTCCCTTACCTGACTGCCACCAGTCACTGCCCATCCTGTCCCTGTGAGAGAGCCTTCCCAAATTCACCTTCCCTGACTACTCCTGCTCTGTCCTAGCTCTTGGGGAGCTGGGACCTCTTATCCACATTGAGCTCTCCCCGGGCCCAGGTCTAGTCCCACACTGCCCTTGCGAGATTCAGCCTTTCATGCCATACACAAACTTGCAGCAAATGAAGTACCGGGACCGTGCGGCTGAGCGCAGGGAAAAGTACGGCATCCCAGAGCCACCGGAACCCAAGAGGAGGAAGTATGGTGGCATGTCGGCAGCATCCGTGTGAGTGTCCAGGGCCAGGGGAATGTTTGGAGGCTGGCAGGTCAGTCACTCACATCGCACTGCTGTCTCTCCCAGGGACTTTGAGCAGCCTACGCGGGACGGGCTGGGCAGTGACAACATTGGCAGTCGTATGCTCCAGGCCATGGGCTGGAAGGAGGGCAGTGGCCTGGGCCGCAAGAAGCAGGGCATTATAACACCCATTGAAGTGAGTCTTCTATGGTTCTTTGCCCACCCCCAAGTATACCTCCTTCCCACTGCATCCCCATCATGCCCCCCATCCTTCCCTACTTCCCAGCCAACCTGACAGCTTGTTGCATCTCTCACACAGGCCCAGACACGGGTACGGGGCTCTGGGCTAGGTGCCCGGGGAAGCTCTTATGGGGTCACCTCAACCGAATCCTACAAAGAAACACTGCACAAGACAATGGTGACCCGCTTTAATGAGGCCCAGTGAGCATCCAGGAAAGCAACTTCTACATATGTTGAGGAGGATGAAGTGGGTGATGGAAGGGGGGGAAGTGGGGGGTGGAGGGGTGGGGGCAGCGCCTGCTCCTCTCTACCAGCCTACTCCCCAGGTGGGAAAACCCTGACCAAATCAAAGTTTGCATTGGTGACTTTTATTGAAATAACTGGGCTGGGATCATCTTTTTTATAATAAAAACTGAAAATCTGCTTCTTGTGTCTTCCTTAGGCTCTTTCGTGTCTGTGGACCACATAGACACAGAGCACATAAAATACAAACACAGGCAAGGGCCCTCTCTATGCCAAGGTGGGTGGCAGTGATGGCATTTATACTGTCTCCCAGTTCAGTAGGGAGAGGGCCTAGAACCTGGAGTTCTGCTCAGTGCCTAAGGTCCAAGTTCCTGGTCACATTGCCCTCACCAACACCACTAGGGCACCATTGGATTTGCAGCCCCCTCAGTCAGCACCAGGACTGAGAGCCTCCATCCATCCGTGTAGTCTCCCAACTGCCCTTGGCCTACAACCCCAAGGCCTAGACTATTGTAACTTGCCCTCCCAGGCCTGGGACCTGTCATTAGGTTATCTTTCTAAGTCGAGACAAAGGGTACCCATTGGAAAAGCACCCTTAAGGTGCTGGTGACCTGTAAGGCTGGAAATAGAAGAGGGTTTGCCCAAGTTTGCACACCTCAGGTCCCAGGAATATCTCCACAGAGACTTTGGGTCCACCTTTCTCTGATTCAAAGGCTATTACCTTGTCACCCCCACCCCTTGTCACATCACCCTTCAGTTCCTAAGTGCTCTGGCAGAGATTGTGGGTGCAGCCAAACCCAGCTGGGATGGCTCTCTGGGCTTGAGGGGCCTGTACTGTGGAGGGGGGGGTCAGGAAATGCCCCCCACAGTTGTGAAAACTCACTACCTTCGAGAAACCCTGTAGGTTTCTGAGACTGTTTACAGGAGTAGAAAACCCAGTCTCTCCCAACGGAGCTGCTGGTGGTTTCAAACTAGGAAAACCCACTGGAACCCTAGACCCTTCCCTCCGCTTCGGATAGGTGGTGTGTCATCGCCCTGAGGATGGGGATTAGACGGGAACCTCAAAACATGAGAAAATTGATTTGGGTAGAAGGGCTGGTGGGAAGTGAGAATTGGTCAGTGAGGGGAAAGAAAAAACCACTTCCGGCTCAATAGCGACCCTATAGGACAGAAAACTCCCTAGTAGTTTCTGAGACTGAATCTCTACTACACCCTGGTGGGTAGGTTATATATTTGGCTGCTACTGCCAGGTCATTTGAAACTACTGATCGCTCCACAGGAGGAAGATGAAGCTTTCTACTCTGTACAGAGTTAGTCTTGGAAACCCAGAAGGACAGTTCTCTCTCCTTTAGAGTCACTACATGTTGGAATTGTCTCAATGGCAGTGGGTTGGTTTGAGAAATCTTTACCAGAGTAGACAACCTCATCTTCCTCGGAGGGCTGGCCGGTTTAAATCGCTAACTGAGGTTACCAGGGCTCCTTTGGCCAGTGAGAGGGGAGTAGAAAATGTAAGCAGCCAGAAATGAAAGATGGCCACAGACTAGGAAAACATCTTTAGCAATGACACATCAGACAAAGGGCCTTATTACTAAAATCTACTGTATGCTAGCTTCCAAAAAGAAAAAGAAAATTGCCCACTAGGGAGGTCGGCAAAGGACCTGAACAATTTCCACAAGGGCAGAATCCGAACGGCCAATAAACATGAGAAAATGTTCCCAATCATTAGCCATAAGACAAATGCAAATTAAAACAACTATGAGTTACCACCTAACACCCTCAAAATAGTGCAATTCAAAAAATCAGAAAAATGTTGGAGGGGCTGTGGTGCGATAGGAACGCTCATCCACTGCTGGTGGACCTGTAGGTATGTACAGCCACTATGGAAATCGATTTGGTGATTTCTCAAACAGATGGAAATTGAGCTACCATACGAGCCAGCAATCCCCCTACCGGGCATCTACCCAGAAGAGGCAAGAAACAAACCACGGCCAGACATCTGTGCTCCAGTGTTCATTGCGGCACAGTTCACAATTGCAAGGAAGTGGAAACAACCCAGATTTCCATCAACAGACGAATGGATAAAAAGCATACAGTGGAGTACACATCCCTAAAAAATATTGATGAACACATGAAGCACATCGCTGCATGGAAAAAGAAGTGGAGGAAATTATGCTAAGTGAAGTAAGCCAAGCACAAAAGGACAAGTACAACATGAGTCCGCTGAGGTAAGCTTTAAAATACAAAAGGGGGATAGGGGAAAAGCTACTGTAAACAAACATTCCTGGGGTGAGGTCCAGGTAGTATGGCAGGGGCCAGACCCAATCCAGGGACACATGGGAGCCAACTAAAAAGGAGAGGGAAATAGACGGATAGTGGGGGAACAAAACTAACCCACCCAAGGGGAGGGTGTTGTTTATATCTCCACAGGAGAGGGAGAGAGGGACCAGACTTCAACCTGGTGCGACAAGACGTGAATGCAACATACCTGCATGAAGTAGGGAATCAATAAAGAGCTCTGTGGGGCCAGCCCCAATCCCAACTACGTGGAATACCCCCTCACACCCCCTGCTGCCCAGATAAATGCACTACAGAGAACAGCACTGAAGTTACAGCTCAGGGAGAGGGGTGCGGTGATCAAAGCACACAGGAGCAAATAAATGAAGAGGGAAGGAGAGCGTGTGTGGAACACATCCTGGCCCACCAAACCCTGAGGACGATATTCCTGCTCAGAGCAGCCAATGCACAGAGAGGACCATAGACCTGGCCTACCACAAGATAAGATGTCCCTCACTGACCCACTGCTACAAGGGACAACACTGGAGACACCGTGTGGGAATTGTGCTTGACCCCACCACACGGGTGAAATGCTAAGGGCGTGCAACAGAGCAGCAAGAGGAACCAAGTAATGAAGTCCCCAGGGAATATCAAAAATAGACTCTGGGGCCAGGGCATGGCACCCCATCAGACTTGACCAGAAAACATGCCTAAAGGTCAACAAACAGACCTTGAACTATTTATAGGCTTTTCTCTTTTTTTGTCCTTTTTTGTTGTTTGGTTTTGGGGTTTTGTTTTGTTTTGCTCTGCCTTGTTTTTGTGCTTATTATTGTCTCTGCATGTCTTTCTAAATAAGATAGGAAGGATAAACAATCCGGAGGGGAAAACAAACGGACCGATGGTTCTGGGGGAACATGAGAGAGGGAGGCGGGGAAAGGAAATGGTTGACAGACCCAGGGACAAGGGAACAAGTGATCCAAATTCGATGGCGAGGAGGGTGTAGGAGGCCTGGTAGGGCTTGATTAAGGGCAAATGTAACCAAGAGAAATTACTGAAACCTGGATGAAGGCCGAACATGATAGTGGGACAAGAGGAAAGTCAAAGGAAATAGAGGAAAGAGGAGGCAAAGGGCATTTATAGAGGTCTAAATACAGGCATGTACATAGGTAAATATATTTATATATAACGATAGGAAAACATCTATGATATGTTAAGTATCAAGGGAGCAGATGGACATTGGGCCTCTACTCAAGTACTCCCTCAATGCAAGAACACTTTGTTCTAATAACCTGGCATTCCATGATGCTCACCGTTCCTACATGATTGCTGAAGACAAAATGGGTGCATAGCAAATGTGGTGAAGAAAGCTGATGGTGCCCGGCTTATCAAAAGATACAGTGAACCCTCGTTTATCGCGGTTAATCGGTTCTAGACCCTACCGCGATAAATGAAATTCCGCGAAGTAGGATTCCTTATTTGTAAATCAAATATTTTCGTAGTTAGAGCATAGAGGACATGAAAAAACACCCTTTAGTCACCATTACACTCGTATTACCCAATTTATTAAACGAAAAATGGAAAATACAGTAAAACATTTTGGACATTACAATTATCATTTATTATTTATTATATTATTTATGGCATCTAGTTTACAGTATTACATATTTCACATACAGTATTATTATACATAGTTCTTACAAATACTGTAATCAATGGCGTGCAACCTCCATGATTTTCTTGCCATCTTTGATCATATCCAAAAGTTTTACCTTCTCCTGGATGGTGAGCATCTTCCTCTGGCGCTTATTTGTATTGTCAGAAGGCTTAGAAGAAGCAGCTCGTTTAGGAGCCATCATAGGGCTTAGATAAAATTTCTTAAAAATCGCAAACAATTATGTAATGTTGACATTAATTTATAATAAAATTATAACATTAAAAAAAATCGCAAACAATTACAGTACACTGTACAAAAGCAAAAATGCATCTGATACGTAGCTCCAATACGTAGCGATGCAGACAGAAGCATGTACAGTATGAGCCAATCAGTGGCAGTAATGATAGAGCATGCGCTGTTACGCAAAAACCGCGATAGAGTGAAGCCACGGAAGTCGAAGCGCGAAGTGGTGAGGGTTCACTGTATATCGTCTGGGGTCTTAAAGGCTTGAAGGTAAACAAGCGGCCATCTACCTCAGAAGCAACAAAGCCCACATGGAAGAAGCACACCAGCCTATGTGATCATGAGGTGTCGATGGGATCAGGTATCAGGCATCAAAGACCCTGAGCAAAAAATCCCATCAGTGTGAATGAGAGGGAGTGCAGAGTGGAAAGCCAAAGCTCATCTGTAGACAATTGGACATCCCCTGACAGTAGGGTCACAAGGAAGAGACGAGCCAGTCAGGGTGCATTAAAGCACTGGTGAAACATACAACTTTCCTCTAGTTCTTTAATGCTTCTTCACCCCCACTATCATGAACCCAATTCTACCTTATAAATCCAGCTAGACCAGAGCATGTACACGGGTACAGATAAGAGCTGGAAACAGGGAAGCCAGGACAGATAGGCCCCTCAGGATTGATATTGAGAGTAGCGATACCAGGAGGGGAAGGGGAAGGTGGAGGGAGAAAGGGGGAACTGATCACAATGATCTACATTTAACCCCCTCCTAAGGGGATGGACAACAGAAAAGTGGGCGAAGGGAGACATCAATCAGCGCAAGACATGAAAAAATAATTTATAAATTATTAAGACTTCATGAGGAAGGGAGGGTAAAAAGGAGCTTATACCAAGGGCTCAAGTAGAAAGAAAATGTTTTGAAAATGACGATGGCAACAAATGTACAAATGTGCTTGACACAATGGGTATATGTATGGATTGTGATAAGAGCTGTATGAGCCCCCAATAAAATGATTTTTAAAAAAGAAAGGAGAGATGGAAAAGAGGGATGTACAACTCCATTTACGTGATATTTTCTAATCAAAACAAATGTATAGTGCTAATGTAAATGCCTACCTAATTCACAATTTTAAAAATTCATGGATGAAATTGAGTTCTAAAGCAACAAAATGAAGAGATGGATTGACAGAGTGGTTGCAACAATGGGCTCAAACGTAACAATTGTGGAGATCGCACAGGAGTGGGTAGTGTTTTGCTCTGTGATACATAAGGTTGCCACGGAGTTGTTAGCTCCTGACTCAAGGGCACCTAATGGAACAGTGGTTGGGATGGGAGTCTGTTACTGGAAAAGACTGCATGGTAGTTTTCTGGAATGATGAAAATATTCTATTTACGATTTGATACCTGAGTTACCCCCACCCACTGCCATCAAGTCAATGCTGACCTTAGATAGGGTTTCAGGGCACCTGTGAAAGTCCAACAAGTTGTGTAATTAAAAAGTTGACATTGCAGTATGCAAATTATGCAAGGTGTGAGAAAGAGACTACCAGAACCAACCTCAATAGGGAAGAAAATAAGAAAGCACAGAAACTGATGACAAAGAACAAAAAACTAGAAGATAAGAAAATCAAAAGTAGAATCATTGGAACAAAAATCAAGGGGAAAGGTCGACCTCTGGCAAACTTGGTTAGTTAAAGAAGATAAAAGAGACAAACCAACTACAAAATCTTATAGGGAAATTTGCACCAGAAGTGTGAAAAGAATAGCGAGAAAATTTCAAGCACGTGTCATTTGTAACTGTAGATTATTTGCTAAATTAATCCAATAATATATTTATGAAATAGGTTTTAATCAAGTAAAGTTTCTTCCAGAAGGCAAAATTGACATCAGAAAAAAAGATATATAGTTCTTAGAAGGAACCCTGGTGGCATAGTGGGTTGGTTATGCATTGGGCTGCCAATCACAAGACCAGTGGTTCTACTCCTGTAAAGATTGACAGCCTTGGCAATCCACAGAGGCAGTTCCATTCCATCCTGTAGGGTCACTGTAAGTCGGAATCAACTCTACAGCAGTGAGTTTGGAGTTGGGTTTGGTTAAGGGCTCTCTGCTAATTGAATGATCAATGGCTGGTACCTCAGTACCTCCCAGGAGAGAAAACTGGCAATCGGCCTCCCTCCCTCCAAACGTTGGCCTAGAAAATGCTCTGGGGCAGTTCCAGTCTGTCCTGTAGGATTGCTCCGCTGAGTCAGAATAGGTGGTGCACAACACAACAGTGCATTACTATGTGAAAGATTAAAAAATGTTGGGCCATGTGAAACAAAATATTAACAAAAGAGACAAAGTGTCCCAATTATGAAAAGCTCGCTGACTAGGCAAAACCCACCCACTCTTGTGAAGACATGCCTGGCGAAGCCGCTTCTGAAAGGCCTTGAGCCCCTGCGAAGCAGTGCTACTCTGCACCCCATCAGAATGGCCCTGCGGCCACTGACCGGCTCTACAGTAACAGAATCAAAGGAAACTCAGTGAGCTCAACCACAGAAAAACCGTGTTAACTGTTTATTTCTTGTATATTTCTCTGTATATGATTTAACATTTCATTTCTCGTTATATATCTAATTATATTTATGATTTAACATTTCATTTCTCGTTATATATCTAATTATATTTATGATTTAACATTTCATTTCTCGTTATATATCTAATTATCTTTGTAATAATAAATATATTATATTATTTGTAAATAAATATATTATCAGGAATTTGGTTTTATCTCTCTAGAGAACCCTGTCTAACACAGGGGGTAAGTTCTGTTCCCGGTCTGAACAACTACTAACAACCATCTTCTCGGGAGTTCCACCCATCTCTAACAAACCAGTAAGCCTGTTTTGTTTTGTTGTTTTTTAAATGATTTTGAGTTTTGCTCCACCTTTTTCTCCCACTCTATCCTGGACCTCAGAATGGGGTGGTTACCTGTTGAGCTGCTAACCCCAAAGGTCAGCAATTCAAAACCGCCAGCTGGCAGTGAGTTTGGTTTTGGTGATCCAGGGCCCCCTAATGTGTGATTCCTTTCAGGGTGGTTGGCAGCGGTAGCCAGGCACCATCTAGTTCTTCTGGTCTCAGGGTTGTAGAAACTGGGGTAGTGGGTTAAACTTTAAAGAGGGACAAGGTATTTGCAAAATATTAAAGTACCACACCACAAAATGCTTGGCCAACCACAAAGGAAAAGATGATAATAACATTATAATAGAGAACCTGGCAGACACTTTGATCCTCTAAAGCAGGGGTCCTCAAACTTTTTAAACAGAGGGGCCAGTTCATTGTCCCTCAGACCCGTTGGAGGGCCAGACTATAGTTTAAAAAAAAAAAAACTAT
>NW_022103916.1:6017395-6019742 GCF_000313985.2 Echinops telfairi | reverse complement strand
GGGGCAAAAACACCCGACAGGCTGGATAAATGTCCTCTGCAGGCCGCATGTGGCCCGCAGGCCGTAGTTTGAGGACGCCTGCTCTAAAGCAAAGGTGGGGAACCTTTTTTCTGCCAAGGGCCATTTGGATATTTTTAACATCATTCACAGATCATAAAAAAATCCGCAACTTAAAAATAGCCTGCTATATTTGGTCAAACAATTAATTCACACATAGCTTTTTCTCTTTGGTGAGGCTTGTGATGTTATGATGTTAGCTGGTATTGATGCTTTTGTTGGCCTTATATGGAGTCCAGGTCTAGCAGTGACAATTTGGCCTGTTAACTGCAAGGTCAGCAGTTAGAAACCACCAGCTGCTCCTCGGGAGAAAAACGGGGCTTTCTACTCCCATAAAGTTCCAGTCTCAGAAACTCACAGGGACAGTTCTACCCTGTCCTACAGGGGTCTTATGAGTTGGCCTTAAGTTTGGTTTGGTTTGGTTTTAGATAGCCTGAAGGCTGGATGTTCCCCACACCTGTTCTACAGGGATCACAGTGAACACCATGAGTATTAATGTTGTGCACTACTTAGGAGGGTGGAATGAGGAGACGGCATCACTTCGTGATAGTCCTATGTAAATGCAGAACCTGAATGTAATCTGAGAAAGTATCAGACAAACACAAACTGGGGAACATTCTACAAAAGGTAATGTTCAAAAGCGTCAAACTCTCACTGCCACTGAGTCGATTCAGACTCGGACTGACCCTATAGTACAGAATTGAACTGCCCCCACTCCTGGCTTCCAAGACTGGAACTCTTTATGGGCATAGACGGCCTCATCTTTCTCCCATGGAGCCTCTGCTGGTTTCAAACTACTGACCTTGCAGTTAGCAGCTCAACAAGCAAACCAATATGTGAAGGTCTAGAAAGTCAAGGAAAGCCTGAGTGAAACGAGATGACTTGGGGCGAGAGCACCTTAGTCCTCAAAGTAACCTCTGTGCTTTTCAACACTTCAATGAGGCCTTCTGCAGCAGATTTACTTAATGCAATGTGTCAGTTGATCTCTTGACTGCTGCTTCCATGCCAATTGATTGTGAATCCAAACCAGACAAAAATCCACCTTTTCTCCACTTACCATGATGTTACTTACTGGTCCAGTTGTGAGGATTTTAGTCCTCTCTGCATTGAGGCGTCATCCACACTGAAGGCTGCAATCCTTGATCTTCATCAGCCAGTGCTCCAAGTCCTCCTCACTCTCAGCAAGCAAGGCTGTGTCCTTTGCATACCGCAGGGTGTTACTAAGCCTTCCCCCACTCCTGAAACACAGCAATCATTGTGAGGATGCTGAAGGACTGGACAGTTTTTTCCTGTTATGCATAGGGTCACTATGAATAGGAAATGACAGCACCTACCACTAAACAGTTTGTCAATTTGTTGTACTGTAGTGGCTTGTGTGTTGCCGGTGGTGCTGGAAGCTATGTCACTGGTAGCAGGGTAACCCAATGGGAATAAGTGTCAGCAGGGCTTCCAGGCTGAGAACAGACAAGAAAGAAGCAATTGGCTGTCCACTTCAGAGGAAGTCGTCACTTCCCGCCTTAAACTCCATCTATAGCTCCCCAGGGATCTTAGAATAAAAAGCCAAAGATTTCAGGCTGCCTTACAACATCCCAACTTGACTTGGTGTCTGATCTCATCCTCTAATACTCTTACTTCCTCCTTTCTCATGGAGTCCGGGAGTGCATAGTTAAAGAGCTTTGTTGCTAAATGAAAGATCGGTGGTTTGACCACGGAAAGATGTGGCAGTCTGCATCCCTTAAGACGGCAACCTTAGAAAAAGGGATTTAGTCATAGAAAGAAACATTTTTTGAAGGTTCCCAGGATTGAGAGGGAATGGGAGGGTAAGTCATTCACTAGAAGGCCAACATATACACATGTTAACATGAGTGAAAACTATACTACCAGGGCTTAGTTCCAAATAATAGGCAGGCCTATAATGTGAACAGAGTGCTGGTGGTATCGTGGTTACTCCTTGACCTGCAAGGTCAGCAGTTCAAAACCACTAGCCACTCCAAGGGAAAAAGATGAGACTTTCTACTCCAGTAAAGAGTTAGAGTCTCGGCAACCTACAGGGGCCGTTCTACTCTGTCTATAGGGTCACTATGAGTTGGCATGGACTCAATGGTAGTGAGACAGACATAAGGTGAATAGTAACACCAGGGAGGCACTCACTCCCTAAAGCAACCAACCAAACCAGCTCAGAAGGACAGCATTTGCCCAGCATAGACTCAGAGGGCAGGAAAGAATAGGAGGAAGGAAAAGGTAAATAAGCACTTGGAGAAGGTGAGAAGAGGGTTGTGACATTGCAATC
>NW_022103916.1:5994650-6016454 GCF_000313985.2 Echinops telfairi | reverse complement strand
TCTAGTCTACCCAGACTAACACACAAATTAAAAAGAAATTACAGCTTTGAAAACCCTATGGGGGGCAGTTCTACTGTAAATTCACTTAGAGTCAGAACCGGCTCCACAAGCGGTGTTGGTTTCTTGTCGTTTTTGCTCATTCCTCACCAACTACATAGACTTCTGTGCTGCTCCTCAAACATACTGAGTTCTGTCCAACCACAAGGCTTTGCATTTGGTGTTCCTTTTGCCTCGAATGCTTTCACCTACATCTACCTGTGACCCAGTTCCTACACCTGATTTGTTCCTCACTGTTCAAGTGCCACCTCCTCAGTCTTTCCCGAAGGACTTTAGATGGTGTTTCAAGGGGAGGGTTTGTCTGATGAGACAAAATCTTGATAATTCCGAGGGCAATGGCCTTGCTACATTCCTTGCTCTAGTCTCGTGGCCCTGCACTTAGTAGATGCTTAACAAATCATTTTCCAATGAACAAACTTAGAGGTTGTGGACAGGATATGAGATTCAGAATTGAGTATAAAGTGATCCCATTATCTGACATTGCAGCCTGTCCCCACAGATTTCCCCTTCCCTTGCCCTATTTCCTCTCATAGCATTTAGAAGTTAGCATATGTATAAAACCTAAACTCACTGATTGAAGTCATGCTGTAGCTTGTAGCAGCCCTACAAGAGAGGGGAGAACTGCTCCAGTGGATTTCTGAGACTGTTCATGGGAGTAGAAATCCCTGCTTTTGTCTCGCAGAGGCTAGTGGTTTTGACCTGCTGGCCTTTCGGATTGCAGTCCAATGCATAACCACTACTCTAAAGCATAGGTGTACAATGTTGTATGTGATGCAATACATACAATATGTATACAATAATCAGTAATCAGGGCTCTATAGCATATGTATACAATGCTAATTTGAGTCACTGTTAACATATTTCAGGATGAATCGATCCATATCATTGATGTTTCCCCAACCCTCGACTTTACCAATTCATGTTTCTTTATGTGATATATATCCATGCATTAATATATAAATACATTATGTAATATAGTTAACAGGAGTCAAATTTATCATATAAAGATGTAAATAATTTTTAGCTACACTATACATATGTGCATGGTATGATATATAATTGATATGATAGTCACATGTATTTATTATAATACATAACTTATAGGTGAAGCTGTGCTTTTTGCTTCTTATGTTTATGGCCTGTCACTGATTAGAATGTCAGTGCCATGAGTCCCTGGCCCGCAGTGCAAGCTCCATGCATGTCACATGAATGAACTCCTTTGATCACCTGAGTCTCAGTCCCTCCTTCGGTAGGACAGGTGTCTTTCCGTCTGGAGGCACCCCCACGTTCGTCTCCCTTTTTCCTCTCCCAAGAGCGCTGCGCCTGCAGTTCAGGGTTACATTTGCCCACACTTTGAGCCAGAGATACCCACCACGTGCACCAGGCACTGGCCAGACAGGACTACAATCCCCAGCATGCCCCACACCGTGGGGCACTATCACAATTTACAGGGGTGTTTGGGTCTGAAGCAGGCGCGAATGGCGCGGGAGTAGGGCCGGGTGCCCCTGAAGCCCAGAGCCTGTGGTAGGATCCCGCCACGGGGCCCTAGAGGCCCCGCGCGCTTCTGAGCTCCGCGCAAACTCTAGCTCCTCTTGCAAGACCGAGGGGGCTTGCTTTTCCGCTGCCCCGTGGCTCCGGCTCAGCTCCGACAGGAAGGCGAGGCTTCCGCCCAGCCCAGGGGGTAAGCTGGAGCAGGCCCCCCCGCATCCCACAGCATTTAGGAGAGGGCACTCCACTTCGGGACTCCCTAGTGGGTGCATTCGGTGGCTCCTGGCCCCGGATGGCACGTTTTGGAAGGACCCTTTGGAGGTGGTGTTTTAGGAGTCTGGGGTGGGACGGGGGAAGCCTTTGGGGGGGGAATCCCCCCTCGGAGGCAGTGTTCGGAGGGACGTTTGGGGAGATACTTAGGGTCCGTGTTGGAGTCGTCTGTCCCAGAGGGAGGATTTGAGGTGTTTCCCCAAGACGGAGGAGGCGGAGTTAGAGGTTCCTGAAGTCAGAACGGGATTTTCGGAGAGTGTATCAGGAACTGTCTCGATGACAGTGTGTTTTGGGGCGTTTACGACTGAGGTGGCATTTGAAAGGTATTTATGGCCATTGTGACCTCTGATGGTTCTATTATGGGGTGTTTCTTGCACGTGGGGAGTAAGGGTGGTGAAACAGCACACTGGGGTCCACACGTGTTTAAAGAAAAGAGCCCCTGCTGTGCTCAGGGACTTTGGAACCCAGACTGCTAAGTTTTTCCTGAGGAGGTATTTTTGCACTTCATTCAAGGTGAGTATCAGGTAGTGAATTATGCATAAAGGGGCGGGTCAGTGTGCTGAGGGGGGATTTGATTATTCAGGCCGGCAAGGAGAGCCCAGAGGTTTCTGCATGCGTTCCAGGGACCCATCCCCTCCCCATTGCCATCCAGTGGATTCGTTCTCCTAGTTGACGCGATAGGGCCAGGAGAGCGGCCTCAGGGAAGACACTGCCACATCTTTCTCCTGCAGAGCCGAGCAGCTGGTCGATTCAAATCTGCGACTTTTCTGTTAGCAGCAGAGTACTTAGCTACAGTGCCAACCAGAGCTCCTCTTTCTAAGGGAGTTGTGTCTAATTCATGAGGAGCATGGCTTTTTCAGCCTTTTCTGCATAGACCCCTCTTACAGGTTCCAGGTGTAAGCCTTGTGTTTAGCGCCTCCTGCGTTTCTTACTTCCCAATCCACCCCCTCACCACCAACCCACTGTTGTCTAGTAGATTCTGATTTATAGGGACCCTATAGAGCAGACGAGAAATGTCCTGTAAGGGGGGGTGGGGGTTCTGTGCCTCTACATCGTTCTGTGGCCTCTTCTTTCTCCTGAGGAGTGACTGGTGGGTTTGAACCTCAACCTCGCTCTGCGCCAACCAGCCGAGGAGGGTTCCTTTTGTTATTCCTTAGAGTTCCATATCCCAGATTATCAACAAAGGCTCTGGATTCAAATCCCATTGATCCTCCAGCTATGTGATCTTTGGCAAATCTTCTGAGTCTGGGGAAATGAGTATGAGGCTAAAGATGCTAAAATTATCAGAGTTGTTTAACTCGTTGTGTTGTTAGCTCATTTAGTCTCCACAACAACCCTAGGAGGTAGGCGATTGCCTCCTCCTTTTAGAGATGAGGAAACTGGGGCACAGTTAGGCTGGGTAATTTGCCTGAAGATTACACAGTCAGGATTCAATCCCAGCTGGTCAGAGTGTGCCGGCTTAGTCAAAGACCACAATGTCGCCCCCCTCCTCAATGTAGTAGTAGTACCACTAATGGAAGCCATCGTAGGCATTCCGTTAGAAGTGCTTTTGATGTATTTACTCATTTAAACTCTCTCACAAGGTAGGTCAGTAAAACTATTACTGTTTCCAGTATGGCCGGTGAGACCAAGTCCCAGAGGGGTGAAATGTCTGGTCCCAGGTCACATAGTCATTGGCTGTCAGAAATGTGAAGGTTTAAGGCCTCTCTAAAGAGGTCAGCTTTGATTTGAGACCTGAAGAACAAGGCAGAACCTGTTTCCACCTCTGCCAAACAGGACTAATAAAAAGAGCATCTTCTGAGGTTCCCTGAAGAGGATATCAATGTCCCCAAACACCGTTACGACATACCCCAGAGCACATAGTTGGCGATCAGTTTAATGTGATCTGTTGGGTTCTTACTATATTCCTGGTTCCATGGAATATAGTCCTGTCTGGTGACTTGGTAGACTGTTCTGCTTTTGGAGAATTCTTCGGGGAGACCACTTCTGAAATAATGATCCAAGGTGAGGGTTTCTGTAGTGAAGGGGCATTCTGTCATCCATTACTAATTTTGTATTAATAAAAATAATGTATTTGTTTAGTACCTTTATAGTACTTTTATCCCAGCAATAGTCTAACCTCATTAATTCGTATTCTTTGATTTTCTTAATTTATTTCAACCCCTCAAGAGGGGTGGGTTCTGTTTTCCAATCTCGCCGGGCCGAGTCAATTCTGACTCATAGTGACTCAATGAGACAGGATAGAACTGTGCCTGTGGGCTTCTTTACGGGAGTAGGAAAGCCTCATCTTTCTCCCTTGCGAGCTGCTTGTGGTTTTGAACTACTGACCTTATGATTTGCAATCCAATGCATACCTTACCATGCCACCAGGGGCCCCTTGGGTTCTTCTACTCACGCTCCTCCGTTTTGTAGTTTCGGAAACTGAGGCAGATGCCAAAGGCATGTACCACGTCCGCATTAGATGGGATCATGGCAGCCCTGGTTCAGGAGCAGTTCACGGCTGGGGAGGAGGGGGCTTTACTCCCTTTGTCGAGCTGCAGCACCATCTTTCATTATTCATGAGTGGGGCTGTGTGGCCATGTTGTCCTGGCAACTAGGCTAAAGCAGCGTAATCCCTTCCAGCTGGGCAACAGCGTTCTTGAGTGCATAATTCATGAATCTGGGAGGGTTCTTTTTTGACCCCTCTGGGTTTCCAGGTTGAGTTGCTGCAGTGGTGTCATTCATTATTCATGAACAGGGAAACTATTTTCTCTGCAGCAAGTAGCCCGTTCCCCCTGCTTACTGGATATCAGGTGCAGCAATGGGCGGGCCTGCCCCTTTTGTTCCAGCCCACTGGGTTTATGTATTATTCATGAATAAGATGTGGATTTGGCTCCCCTGGTTTCAGGGTAGGGCTGATGCTGCATCATTCATTATTCATAAATCGTGGGGCGTGTCCTCCATATTTAACACTTGCTTTCTGGTTGCAGAGTGTTAGCCAGCCTCATGCATAATTCATAGTGAGAAAGCTGGCCTTCATACCCTTTCTTGGTTTCCTGAGAGTCTAGCTGCAGCAAGCAACTCACTCACTCATGTTTTCCTGAGGCTTAGCCTCTATGTAGAAGGAATCTTGGTGGCGTATGGTTTACTTGTTGGGCAGCTAACCACAAGGTCAGCAGTTCGAAACCACCAACTGCTCCTCGAGAGAAAGATGAGGTTTACTACTCCTGTAAAGCATTACAGTCGCAGAAGCTCAGAGGGGCAGTTCTACTCTGCCCTATAGGGTCACTCTGAGTCGGAACAGACTCAGTGGCAGTGAGTTTGAAGTTTGTGTTTTTGAACCTCTAGAGGCCGGAGCCCTGGTGGCGAAATGGTTACTCGTTGGGCTGCTAACCGCAAGGTCAGTAGTACAAAACCCCAGCTGCTCCTCTGGAGAAAGATGGGGCTTTCTACTCACAAAGAGAGTACCACTTAAAAGAGTTTCAATCTCCCCTAAAGAGTTACAATCTCAAGAGGGAACCGATTACAAGGAACTATATGTGACCTCCTCCCTGGGGGCAGACAACCGAAAGGTGGGTGAAGGGAGACGTCGGACAGGGCAAGATATGACAAAATACCAATTTATAAACTATGAGGGAGGGGGGAGAGGGGAGGGAGGGGGAAAATGAGGACCTAATGTCAGGAAAAATGAGGACCTAATGTCGGGGGTTTAAGTGGGGAGAAAATGTTTTGAGAATGATGTACAAATGCGCTTTACACAATTGATGTGTGTATGGATTGCGATAACAGTTGTATGAGCCCCTAATAAAATGTTCAAAAAGAGTTACAATCTCCCTTGAAGAGTTACAGTTTCTATGAAGAGTTACAGTATCCGAAATCCGAAACCCACAGGGGCCTTGTTCTAGTCCCTTGGGTGTGAATCAGAATTGACCTGAGGGCTAGGCAGGGAGTTTGGCTTGGTCCGCCCCGGCCCCCGGCCCCCGGCCCGCCCGCGCGCGCCCTCCGTGGGACAGCTAGCAGGAGAAGCGGGCAGCTTTCTATTCCTCTGAAGAGTCTCGGCAACCCGGTGAGCCCGAACGGACGCCGCAGCAATGAGTTGAGCATGAGGTCGCTGTGCGCCAGCCGGGACTTGAGAGAGGTTTGGAGGGTGTTTGAACGGTTTTCTTCGTCACATAGCCACCAGATGGAGCTGTTCTCTTGCCACCAATTTTCGTCGTCGGAGGGCTGGGAACCTTATACAAGATTCATGAGAGGGTGCGGCTGGCTTGCATCCGGGCTCCTGGGGGTGGGGCACACGGTTTTGTTCCGGCCTTGGGCTCCGCGGCCGCCATCTTGTGTCAGCGGATAAGGTGAAGGAGGTAGCCGGACGTTCAGTAGCACCACGGACTGGGGAGGAGAAGGCGGCGGCGGCGGCGGCGATTCTAGGTGGCCTAGGTGGCCCAGGCAGAGGGGAGGAGGAGAAAGAGGGCGGCGGCCGGGCTTGGCTTCGGCTCCTTGAGGCGTTGGCGGCGGCACGACCCGGGGAACCGGCATTGGTAACAAATGATCTTTCTGGGTGCCTCGCCCGGGACGGGTGTCGGGAGGCATTGGAGAAGCCTGGGAAGCGCTGGGCCGGGCTGATGTCGGGATGGACAGCGGTAACTCTAGGGGCCTCTGCGGGATGGGCTGGAGGCGGTGGGGGGGGCGGCGGGAGGCGCCCAGATCCCAGGGGCAGAGGGGACCCCCCCCCATTCTGGACCACTCCCTCCTCAGGCTCAGCGATCTGACCTTGAGTTTAGGTCCCCCTCCCTCACTGGAATCGACTTTCAAGACTCCCTGGCAGTATTCTAATTCTAGAAGCTGACCCCCCTGAGGACCTTCCAACTCTGATCAGAACGCTCTGCACTCACCCATCCTTCAGGCTCAACGTTCTATGTTCCATAGCACACCTCCAGTATATGCCATTCATAAACTGCCTCCAGGATTTGCTTGCCCCGGCCCCCTCCCTAATCCCTCCCCCCCCTCCCCCGTCTGACAGCCCTGCGCTTGAGTGTTTGCCCTCGCAGCCTGCAAGAAGAGCCAGCCCCTTGGGAGAGCCCTTATGAGGCTTCTCGAACACATCTTCCCCCGGACTTCCACCTCCCACCTCGCTTACATGCGCACACATGCCCAGTGAGCTTCCAAAGCCATTTGAACCCCTGTAAGCAATCCTTTCCCCACATTTCCGAGCTCTCCCTGCCACACCCTGGCTCTAGAATCCTCCATTAGAGGGCCAAATTTTGATTTAAAGTGGGCTACCCTACTCTCCCTTCCCTTGGCATCTGCCTTTAGAGACTACCTCCAGACACCCCTAGCCCCAGCATTTGCTCTCAGTGGCCAGACTCCACCCTAGCCTAGTCTTTTAGGGAATGCCCCCTTTTTTGAGCTTCCAGTTGTCACTTCAGAGACTGCCGGGAGGAGACAGACAAGGCTCTGGGTGGGAGGGGAACTGTCCAGACACAATGCTAGGTCAGAGAGCCTTCAGCCAGCATCTCTATCCTATTTCCCCCTTTTATTGAGACCTCGTCACCCCTTCAGACTTGACTCCCCAATCCTACCTTGGACTCTGCCCTCAGAAGCTGACCCGGGTTTCAGTCTCCTATTACAGATACCTGAATCTCACACTAGGTCTCACAGTCTGTCGTCAGAGCCTTTGAGGACCCCAGCACCTTCGACAGAGACCCTCAGCTTCTGCTTTCAGCCTCCTGGGATCTCAACCTCTTGTCAGACATTCCTTTCCCCAGTAGGCCCAGTTCTCATCAGCGTGGAAAGCCCCCTCTAGGACTCTATTAGTAGAGCTTCCACAGGGTCCAACACGATTAGTCAGATGAAACCCAACCCCACTTAGTCAGTGTCTGCTTGTTCAGCTTTTTGACGCCTGAACCATCTAAGCTCAGCCTCCTCTTTCCACACCCTCAGTTGTACGCCCGTAGCATGTGCTCTGAGGGAGCAACCACACAGCCTTTGTGCCCCATGGGAAATGCTTTCTCACGGGTCTCGGCAGAGTCATTCTACCTCCACGCCTTCAGACTTTCAGGACCCTCTCCTTTCAAAGAGCTGCCCCTGCAGACCTTCCCTGTACACCCACCTAGTTAGTCATCCTTGGGCCTCTGCTAGCACTCTTGCAATTTCCTGACCCCCAAAAGATACAGATTGGAGTATTTCCCAAGACTCCTCACACTTACTTTGACCATCCCCTTTCCCATCTGTCAGAGCCGTAATGGGCTCAAGCTAGCACCGCCTGCCCACCTTCCTGCCCGCCTGCCTGCCCGCCTGCCTGCCTGCTTTCTCAAGCCTCCAGCCATTTCCCAGTTGAGCCCTCCCATAAGTCTCCAGCCCTTCTCCTTGCTTTTAACTTCTCCACCCTGATGGCCCAACCGGCCCCTCTCTCAAACCTACTCCGGGATCCTTAAGTTCTCCCGGCCAGGTGTAAGCCCGCTCTAAGCCCCAGGTTCAGCTTTGCAGAGCAATTTACAGTACAGGGAGTCCCCAACCTAACAACTACTTTCTGTCAGTTCTGAGGGAAGAAAGTCAAAGTGCTTAAAAAAAAAGTTCATAGCCTGCAATGTTCTGAGCAGTGAATTATAGTATTGAACATACAGGAGTGAGCAAGTGAGGCAGGCCACCAGGAGCAAATACATACTGCAACATTTGGTAGACAGAATTTGTTACTTAACAAATTAAATGTATCACAAAAAAGAAACAACCCGCACCCTGCCCGGTGGTGGAAGTTAACTAACTTAAGTGTTTGAACTCCTCCTAATGGCTGCTGGGGAAACTTGTGGGAGAAAGGCTACAATGTTTTTTGTTTTACAATGTTTGGGTGTGTGCGGGCAGGTTTTAGTGCCAGCCCCTTTCTGCTCGCCTTGGAACAAGGCAGTGAGTTCCAAAGCCCTGCGCTTTTTTTCTTCCCCACCCCCAAAACTGTGCACTTGAAACCCACTTTGACCCATCAGCCCAAATCTGCGTACATCTTTGTCCCGAGCACTAGGGGCTCACAGGAGAAAGGTCTAGATCATTCTGACCTTAGATCATCTCTGATTTAGGGAATGGGGAGATGGTGTGTCCCAAATAAATAAGCTAATGATAATGCAAGGAAATTACTGAGGAAAGGAGGCCACTACAGCTTCCCAGGGAAGAGATCATGTTCTCGGGTTGCTGAGCTCTGATCACAGACCTTGACTTCTTTAACCCTTGCAGCAGCCCCTCAAGGATGGTTCTGTTTGTCCCTGCTTTTGGAGAAAATGGGGCTCAGAGGAGGTGAGAGCCCTGCCCCAGATCACAGAAGAAATAGATGGAAAATAGGATTTGCCTTTGTCCCTCTATTAACTAACCAAGCCTCTACCTATCCAGATTGGTTCTTGGTGTTTCCACCAATTCTGCTGGCTGACTCTGGGCCCTAGCCCTCTTCCCAAATCCCCCCTCCCTTGCCCTCTGTGGACTGGGGGAGCCCTGAGCTATGTGCAGACTTTATTCACCCAGGCAGTATTTGGCAAACAATCCTTAACTGGCTGTGTGACGTTAGGCAGGTGAGTGGAACTAGCTGAGCCTGTGCTTTTCTTATCTGTGATGTGTGGGTATGAGGTTATTTGGTTCTGGGTGGTTTGTTAGGGATTAACAAAGGCCTTTACCCTGTGACTGGCAGACAGTAGGCGCTGGGTAGGGAACTCCTCCTACCTTTGTGATCAGAGCTGGAGTGTGACTGAGGCCCGGATGGGGGTACTTGGGGCGATTTGGTTTCAAAACTGTTGTAGGAGTACTTTTGTGAGGAAACGCTTATGAGGAACATAGAGTGTGCGGAGAAATGATTCCAGGCCCTGTTGTCTCAGGTCCCAGTGTAGGGATCCAGGCCCACCCTCTCGATACCCCTCCTCCCCTTTTACAGGAGAGTAGATTGTTCTCTTGCTAGAATCTAATGTTTGACCCTTGGCAAGTAATTTGACCTCTGTGCACTCAGGTTTTCTCATTTGTCGCCCCAAGGCTTTAAAAGCTTGTTTTGCAGGGTCAGGGCCATTAGGATAAAACAAGGTCATGTTTTACTGGGAGGCTGCTTAGGCTTCGAGAGTCAGCAGACCCTGGTGTGTCTCAGCCCAGCCGAACTCCAGCAAGTCCTCCAACATCCTTGCAGGAATTTGCAAGGTAGTGGTGGGTGGGGTGCAGGTGTCACTGAATAGTAGTCCAAATCTCCTGGAGGTACCCTGAGGAAAAAGCGAGCTAGGGCTCGGGAAGGTCTTTGCAAGACTCTGGATACCTTCATCATTTCTGTTAACCTGTGTGTGTGGGTTCCACGTGCAAAGGAGGGGTTTGAAACATGTTTCTTTTCCTGCAACCTCTTTATTAGCCTGGGCCGGTTTTTCTGCTGCCAAAGCTGGGGCAGAAGGGACTTTGTAAAACCCTGAGCTCCTCTGGGGACTGAGGTGCCTGTGTGGCATATTCTGCTGTCACCCTACTCTCTGATTGGTAGCCAGGTCCCAGTATTGCGTGTGTGCCTGCCTGCCTGCCTGGAGCGAAGGGCAGGTAGAATGGTTGCTTGCCTGTGTATGAGTCAGAACTGACTCGCTGGCAGCGAGTTTGCTTTTTCGTTTACTCAGGGCCAAGCTTAGCCCTGGTTACATGTTTGGGCTGCTAACCAAAAAGGTCAGCAGTTTGAAACCACCAGCCAGCTGTTACTCGGGAGAGAGATGGGGCTTTCTACTTCCATAAAGAGTCTTGGAAACCCAACTGGGCAGTTCTACCCTGCCCTGTAGGGTCGCTGTGAGTTGGCATCGACTCAATGGCAGTGAGTTGGTTTGGAGTTTGGTGCCAAGCTTTATGTTCCGTGTTATTTCTTCTCATCTCAACCTCATGGAGTAGGTAAGTGACATTTTGATCTTTATGGGCGAGGAAACAGTCCTGTAGGGGTTAAATGCCATCTGCTGAGGAATGGAAGGGTGGAGATTTTAAAATGGGTCTGTTCTGAATCCATATCTCTCCTCCTACCTTCCCACAAATACATTCTCGTCATAGCTTTGATCCCCCAGGATTGGAGTCTTCCTCTCTCATTAAATTAAGCTGGAGAGAGGCAGATTACTTCATGGGCAGTGGCATGGATTTGAGTCAGATCCCCCGGTTTGAGTCTTTGACAGCTCTGTGACCTTGGAGAGGTCACCTCCCCTCTCTGTGCCTGTTTCCATCTTTCAGTCTTGTCATCCCCCGTAATCACCATCAACAGAAAAATTTAGCCACACGCATCAGGCTCACTTCAAACCCTACACTTTTCCTTCCAGATGTCCAGCTCGCCGCTGTCCAAGAAACGTCGCGTGTCCGGGCCTGATCCAAAGCCGGGTTCTAACTGCACCCCTGCCCACTCCGTGCTGTCCAAAGTACCCTCGGTGCCAACCAACGTGAGTGTCTTATCCCTGGAGGGTGGCGGGCAAGTCCTTTGTACTGCTGTCGCCCAGGTCTCCTAACTCTGCCTCTGCTCGTCCCCTCTCCATCCTTAGGGAATGGCGAAGAACGGCAGTGAAGCGGACATAGACGAGAGCCTTTACTCCCGGCAGTTGTAAGTAGGGCCAAGGACTGGCGGAGAGCTGGGAGGGGGCTTCTGTGAAGATTGGTTTGGGTGGGCCAGGCCCTGGCTCGACGTGTCCCCTAATCTCTTAACCTGGCAGGTATGTGCTAGGCCATGAGGCAATGAAGCGACTCCAGACATCCAGCGTGCTGGTTTCGGGCCTGCGGGGCTTAGGAGTAGAGATTGCCAAGAACATCATCCTTGGTGGGGTCAAGGCTGTCACTCTTCATGACCAGGGCACTGCTCAGTGGGCTGACCTCTCCTCCCAGGTACCTTCTCCCAGTTCCCTTTCCCTCTGCTGAGGAATTCCCCCTGCCCCACACCAGGCGTCTCAGCCACTTTCTTTCCTTACTGCATCCCTTTCAGTTCTACCTACGAGAGGAGGACATTGGCAAAAACCGGGCTGAGGTATCACAACCTCGCCTTGCTGAACTCAACAGCTACGTCCCTGTCAGCGCCTACACTGGGCCCCTCGTTGAGGACTTCCTTAGTGGCTTCCAGGTACCTTGGAGGCTTCCTGTCTAACTCTCCCAGCCCTTCTCTGGTTTGTTCCTTTGTTTAATATTTAACAGCCTTCTGCCAAGTTTTATGCCTCAGGAGGGAGGCTAGGGGATGCAGGCAGGATTTAGGCCCCAGACTTGCCCTTGGGGGCGCTCACAGCTTTTTAGGAGCACAGAACCAAATGGCCTAGGTGTGAGTGAGTCTCTAGCGCTCCTAATTGCGTGACCTTGAGCAAGTCCCTTACGGTAGCCTCCCGGGCCTCTTTTACCGTCTGTAGCATGGGGACGACAGCAATACCCATCTCATAGACTTGTGAATGTTGGGGTTTTTTCCCCTTTGTTTTCTTTCCGCATAAGAGTTTTTGCGAAAGTTAAGTGTAGCCGTGGCACACATGGTAAGGGCTATACAATAAAGTGACAGATTAACCTGGGACAGAATGAGGAGCCATGATTTTGCTTTGTGTGTCCCAGAGCACCACCACTGAGCCCTGACTGCTGTAGGAGTAGGAGCTCACCCTTGTAGGTCCCAGTGGGCACCCAGGCAGAGAGCACAGTTCCACAGATGCTGCCTGAGCAGATGTTTGGAGCATTGGAGCAGGTGGGTGTGGTAGTAGGGAGCTCAGACTTTGGGGACAGAATTTTACAGATCTTGTGTTTCCCAGAGCACAGCAGGGTCTAGGCAGGCAGCAGTGGGTGTTGGGGTCAAATGCATCATCTGGTCTCCCAACTATGCCTCCCCTAGGTACCTCTTTACTTTGCATCATGATCTAGGTAGGTATTTACCTCTTCATTGAGTGTCACCCTCTCAGGGTTTAATATACAGTAGGTACTATGTTTCTATTTGTAAAAGAGGGCTGGGCCAGCAAAGCCTGGGCATCTTTGCTTTAAGAACTTCTGAATTCTCTCCATAAACCTTTCTCCAGTCTCTCCTCCACCTCTTTGTGTGGCCCTTGGTCTAAGCCTCCACATTTTCACAGGTGGTGGTCCTTACCAACACCCCCCTGGAGGACCAGCTGCGAGTGGGTGAGTTCTGTCACAGCCATGGTATCAAGCTGGTGGTGGCAGACACACGTGGCCTGTTTGGGTGAGTGTCTGCCCCCGCTTCCCCCCCCAACCCCTACCCCTTCCAATTTTGTATTCTGTGTGTTCTCCTTTCCTTGTGTGGTATGAGCAGTGGCTGATCCCCAGCAGCGATGGGTTGAGTTTGTTTAGCAAGTTTTCACTGCATTTTGTGAGGCAGCTGGGGCCCCCACATGCGTGGAATGTGAGCACCAGGCCTTGTTGCCTCCCTCTGCAGGCAGCTCTTCTGTGATTTTGGAGAAGAAATGATCCTCACGGATCCCAATGGGGAGCAGCCGCTGAGTGCTATGGTTTCTATGGTCACCAAGGTGAGGAGATTCGCCCCAGGGGTCCTCCCTGTCTGCTCCTGGTCCCCGAGCGAGCCTGCAACTGAGACGCACTCCTCCTTTAACAGGACAGCCCTGGTGTGGTTACGTGCTTGGATGAGGCTCGACATGGGTTTGAGAGTGGCGACTTTGTCTCCTTTTCGGAAGTACAGGGCATGATCGAACTCAACGGAAATCATCCTATAGAGATCAAAGTCCTGGGTGAGCTAGGGTCATGGGGAACCAGAGGGGAAGACCGGAGATGTCTGGGGCTCTGACCAGGGGATTGAAGGGAAGCGACGTATCTGAAGTGCACCAGAAATGGAATCAGCCCTCTGGGTCTAACTGGTTTTGTTGGGTAATGGGGAAAGAGAGGCTTTTCCTAAGAGAATGTCCCTGGGATCTGAGCCGAGAAGGGAGAAGGCCTCTGGTGTTGGAACGAAGTCGATTCGAGGACCTCCTGGTGTCCGAGCTTTGGGCAGAGAGCAGAGAAAAGGGGCTTGCACTGTAGACTTGGGCGCAGGAAACGGGGTCTGGGGCAGAAATAAGATGATCTCTGCTGTCCAAGTGGAGCCCAGGGCAGGGAAGATGTGGCTCCTGATGTCTGAGCTGAGTTGGGTTTGGGCTTTCCCCCTGGCTCTTAGGGGGCTTGGGCGGACCGACTGCTTTCTCATCCACCCTAGGTCCGTATACTTTCAGCATTTGTGACACCTCCAATTTCTCTGACTATGTCCGGGGAGGCATCGTCAGTCAAGTCAAAGTACCGAAAAAGATTAGCTTTGTGAGTATCCAAGGAAAGTGGGCTTCCTGGGGAGAGTGGTGCTAGGCATTTCTAAGTGCTCCGTCCCTCTTTGGTCTGATGGCCCTGTCTTCCACAGAAATCCTTGCTGGCTTCACTGGTGAACCCTGACTTTGTATTAACGGACTTTGCCAAGTATTCTCGTCCGGCCCAGCTGCACATTGGCTTCCAGGCCCTGCACCGGTTTTGTGCTCTGCATGGCCGACCACCTCGGCCTCACAATGATGTAAGTAGGGGATGGGCGAGCCAACCAGGGTGCAGGGTTTTGGCATTGAAGCCCGCCATCTCTCGCTGTCCACCCTTCCTTCCTTTCCCTTCCTCCCAGTGGCCTGAAAGGCTCTCTTGGTTCTTTCTGTCCTTCTAGGAAGATGCACTGGAACTGGTGGCCCTAGCACAGGCTGTGAATGCACAAGCCAGACCATCAGTGCAGCAAGAGAGCCTGGACGAGGACCTTATTCGGAAGTTGTCATATGTGGCTGCTGGTGATCTGGCGCCCATCAATGCTTTCATTGGGGGCCTAGCTGCCCAGGAGGTCATGAAGGTCAGCACGGGTGTGGCAGGGCAGGGTGTTGGGGTGGGCCTGAGGATAGAGGCTCGGGCGAGGCACATTTCTTTATCATGTACTGTTCATCTGTGTTGAGCCCTGATTACTGACCATCTCCCCTCTCCTCCCTCACCTCAGGCCTGCTCAGGGAAGTTCATGCCCATCATGCAGTGGCTGTACTTTGATGCCCTGGAGTGTCTTCCTGAGGACAAAGATGCCCTCAGAGAGGACAAGTGCCTACCGGTATGTGAGTGGAGCCCCTGGGAAGGCATTGCTGGCATTTCCAGGAAGGCCTCTCTGTGACCCTCTTCTGCTTTGCATTTCTCAGAGGCAGAACCGTTATGATGGGCAGGTGGCTGTGTTCGGCTCAGACATACAGGAGAAGTTGGGCAAGCAGAAATACTTCCTGGTGAGTGGTCCTGGTGAGTGCTAGTGGCCTTCACCTCCCCTGGCCTCGGGCCACCTCTTCTCCAGTGTTCTGCCTCCCCAAGAGAGAATCTTTTAGTTCTTGAACCCTTGCCCTTGCCCCTGCCCCTTTCCCTTTGCTATTTTCTTTATCATGGGGGAAAGCTTGCTGCAGCCCCCCCATTTCTTCTCTTTGGTGCTTCACAGTTCCTCAGACGACTGCGCTATTTCTTATGACCATGGCACGTGAAGATGTGGCCTAGCCTCTCCCCTCTCCTGCTGTATCCAGGAAGAGTGAGGAGTAAGCAGTGACTTCGCACTAGCCTGAGTCACCCTGACCAGACTCTCTCTCTTCTTGGCCATCTGCTAGGTGGGTGCAGGGGCCATTGGCTGTGAACTGCTCAAGAACTTCGCCATGATTGGACTGGGCTGTGGAGAGGGTGGGGAAATCGTCGTCACAGACATGGACACCATTGAGAAGTCCAATCTGAACCGACAATTTCTGTTCCGGCCCTGGGACGTCACGGTGAGTGGGGTGGGAGTAGGGTTTTTGCCCTTTCATTTTTCCTCTGTCTTTTTCTTCTTTTCATTCTTCCTAGCAGAAGCCTTTCCACCTTGATCTTTCCTTCAACTTTCTTTTCCTCTCCATGATTCATTCAGCAAACCTTTCTTTGAGCCCCCGCTCCCATCAAATCTACCGTTTGCGAGAAGGACTCCTACCTAGGGCTTGGTGAATAGTCATTACCTCAATGGCTATGGATTATTACAGAGCAGTCAGCCAAGGGGAACACGGTGCATGGGAGGTGGGGAGACTAGGTACAAGTTTCCAAGAGTCTTCTCCCAGCAGGATCTGAGTTTAATTCCCCCAGCGATCAGTTGGACCAATACGTGTAAACTGTTGCCAACCAGGAAAGCTCATTAGAGACTCAGCCTCGGGGGGTTTTATTAGAGGCTGGTCACATAGACTTGTCTAATACCCTAAGTCCAGACTCTCAGAAGGAACGCAGGTGCTCAGCCTAAATCATCTTGTTTGCATGCAGTGTAGACACAGTGAGTGTACAAGACGGGGGAGGGGGGCACCCTCCTATAAGCCAAGTTCCCAGATGCCAGTTAAGAGCCAAACTAGCAGCTTACACTTGGCTTTGCTAACTCTTTCCTGCCCAGGGTTACACAGGAATCTATCTGGGACACCTGTAGGTGGCACTGTATTTGCTTGCCCAAAGTCTAGTCCCTTGTCATTCATGATTCGCCAAGTAGTTAGTTATTGAGGAAGTAGGTAGGTACTGTTCTGGGCACGTGGGATACACCACGGAAGGAGGATGCTCATCAGGGAGGCCGGCAGTTAAATACAGAAAGTCTATAAGTTATAAATGCTGTGCAAAGGAAATATAAAAACAAGCAGAGGGGAAATGGTGTCTGTAGTCAGCGTCCCAGATAGATTGCCATGTGCAGAGCGCTGCAGGAAGTGGTGGGACTGGTGCTTGACTGATGTGGTCGTGAAGCTAGGTACTGGTTTTGGATTAGGAATTCTTTTTTTCTCACCTTTTTAAAAGAAGAATGTGGCCGCTGGCCTTTGGTTCTGGCATGGGCTTGGGAATGACCCTCTCTAATTGTCAGCATGATTTCCAGGCTCCATATCTTCGTGGAAATTATGTTGAATAGCAATGGCAGGCCTGGCAACATCCCAGTCACAGGGAAAAAGAGTGCTCACATTTCTTAGGAATATCGAAGTGCCCTGGAGACAGTAGACATTCTTCAGAACAATATTATCAGTGATATTTTTATATTCCAGCACAGTTTATGTATTTGAAACCAACCTGTTTGTTTTGTATTTTCTCTCTGGAAACTGCCAGGAAATGGTCTTAAAGGAAATCATTAAACAAAATAGGGAAGTTGTGAGTGCCAGGTGAGGTTGGTTTGCTATTTTGGCTACAGTGGTTAAGGGAGGCGTCGTTGAGAAGGCCTCACTTCTGCAAAAGCTGTAAGGGAGGGACTAAGATGAGCTCTGGGGGAAGAGTGCTCCGGCATCTGCCCCCAAGCCCAGGTGCTGTTACTTACAATAGGTGTAGTCAGAAGAACAGATGTGTAACCCTGTGTCTTCAGTCTGTGTTTATCCACTGCTTCCTTTCTACTGCCCCTGTCCCAGCTGCCGTAACCCTCTTTGTGTGGCATTGCTACCGCTGATCTCTCCTGCTAAACCAGGGAGCTTCTTGAACTTGGGGCTCCGTTCTGACTAGTAAGTCAGTCAGTGTCCAGGCTGTCAGGTATATGGAGGAATGGCTGAGCTGTAGTCTTCCAAAATCCTCCTGGAACTGTATACCCCTTTGCTTCACTAGAAGTTGAAGTCTAACACTGCTGCAATAGCCGTGCACCAAATGAACCCACACATCCGGGTGATGAGCCACCAGAACCGCGTGGGCCCTGACACAGAGCGCATCTATGACGACGATTTCTTCCAAAATCTGGATGGTGTGGCCAATGCCCTGGACAACGTGGATGCCCGTGAGTATGGAGACAGGCAGGTGAAGAGGACAAGAGTAGGGCTGTGTGTGGGGCATGTGTGCCTTGTGCTTTTGTCATCTCTGGATATTTCTTTCGCAATTCCCAATTCCCCCTGCCCCCTTTCCTTGCAGGCATGTACATGGACCGCCGCTGTGTGTATTACCGGAAGCCCCTGCTGGAGTCGGGCACACTAGGCACCAAGGGCAATGTGCAAGTGGTGATCCCGTTTCTGACAGAGTCCTACAGTTCTAGCCAGGACCCCCCAGAGAAGTCCATCCCCATCTGCACACTGAAGAACTTCCCCAATGCCATCGAGCACACCCTGCAGGTGACTGATAGGCTTTGGGAAAAGGCTGAGTGGCTAGGCAGGTACCCAGACCACCAGACCTCTGGCATTCATGTACTGCACACGCCTACTTGGAAGAGAAACTTTTCTCCAAATTGGCCTCCTTCACTTCCCTACCCAGCAGCCTAAGTTTCTACGATGATTCATTGTAGTTTTCTTTATAACTTTGAAACTTTCTCAACATGTAAACAAAGTGTGAAAAACGATAAGCACTCAAATAAGATGCCACCATTGTTCATCTTCTGCCACATTTGATTCATAGTTCTTTCCCTTTGTGCTGGAACGGGCCATGGACACCACAACACTTCAGTATGCGTCTGCAGAGCGAGATTATGTTCTACAGAATAGAGCTTTCAACCTGGGCACCAAATACCACTTTAGGTGGGAGCTGCCCTGTGCGTTGCAGAAGGGTTAGCAGCATCCCTGGCTTCTCCACTCAGTACCAGCAGCTACTCTCCCGACCAGCTGTGACGACCAAAAGACCAAAATGCCTCAGGGGGGGCGGGTGGGCAGGCAGGCAAATTACCCCCAGCTGAGAACTGTTGTTGTCTAAACAAAACACCAGTTATCTTCGATACTCCGCTTTTCCCAACTATTGCCCAGATAGGTTTAACAGCTGGTTTGTCACAGTGATTCTGTTTATATGATGGGGCTTCAAAAAGTTCGTGTACCAATCCCATTATCTTTTGAGTTTCATTTTCCACAAGCCTTTGAAGCCGCCTTATATAATTGATGTAGACACAGCTGTACTTTCACAGAGCAAACCCACCTGGCCTACTGGCACCCAACCCCTTCCAGTCACTACCTACACCCAAGGGTACCCACAGTGCTATCAGAATGACTATTCCAGTTATGGGAGGGAGAGGTACTTCTGGGTATGTTTGTGTTTGTGCACCCACCACAGTCTCTCATGAGGCCATATGTGGTCTCAGACTTAAATCTCTGTGCTTCAGATTGCTCATCTGTAAAATGGGGATGACAGATGTATCGTGATTCCAGTGCTGTTTGAAGCTCACTTGAAATATGTCGAGATTTGCTTGTTCCTTCAGAGCAGCCCCCTCAGCTGGGCATTACTATATGTCTATCAGGAATGAGGACAAAGAGGTAAAGGTGTCCTCTTATGTACCCAAAGTCAACACTAGGTTGTATGTGGCAGAGTGAGGGCTTCAACCTGATTTTGTAACATCTTGAGACTCCCAAGTCACCATGTTCTAGGAATTCTCAGAGGGCAAGAGCCTCTACCTTGCTTTCTGCTGAGTCTCCCAGGCCTGGACCGGAAGCACTTGTGTTTTAGTCTAAATGTTCTCTCTCTTATTGAGGCCCAAACCTCGAGTAAGGTTCACTGGTCTTAAGAAGGCAGTTTTTCACATTTCCATACCGATTAAGAATAGATTTGCCTTGTGTGAACCACGGTGGTGGTGGGGAAAGCTGGGAAGCTGTGGGTAAGACTGTCCTCCCAGAGCGGCAGTGAGCTTCTGACTTATTTTTTTCCACTAACGCCTCTGGAAACCCATCTTGTCAGCATCACCCCATGTAATCTGTGTGCTCTGTTGCAGTGGGCTCGGGATGAGTTTGAAGGGCTCTTCAAGCAGCCAGCAGAAAATGTTAACCAGTACCTTACGTGAGTAGTCCAAACACTCTTTGCCCTATCTCCTTCCCACAAGCCAAGGCATCCTGTCTGCTTTCCTCAGCAGCAGGCAACCGTCAAGTGAATTCCTGACTACCTGGGCCTCATGCCACTATTGGGGGGTCAGGGATAGCTCTCCATGGAGGACATGATGATGGTGGTGGTGGTGGTGAGGGGAGAGTGGTATCCTGGAGCTGCTGAGTAATCCTACCCTTTTGCCCCAACTGATTCCTGATAGAGACCCCAAGTTTGTGGAGCGAACACTGCGACTGGCAGGTACCCAACCACTGGAGGTGCTGGAGGCTGTACAGCGTAGCTTGGTGCTGCAGCGACCACAGAACTGGGCCGATTGTGTGACCTGGGCCTGCTACCACTGGCACACCCAGTACTCCAACAACATCCGGCAGCTCCTACACAATTTCCCTCCCAACCAGGTAATTGGTGTTTGCTGGGTCCGTCTTCAGGTCAGGCCGCTGTCCCGTGAGGAGCCCACCCTGGCCTCTGTGGCTCATCCTACTCAGGTGCCTCAGGGCATGCAGACGTCAGAAGGAAGATGAAGCCCGGGTGGTTTTTGCACAGATAGATTTTCTCCCACCCCAAGGCCTTTTAAAAAGGGACCTGGCTTCTGTTCCTCTGACTTGTGGCATGCCAAATCTCCCAGGCAGCTTCAGAGATTGAAGGGGAGACATTTTGGAGTTAAGACTACAAGAATCGTTATTGGGTCATAAACCTCAGCTCCTTTTCAACTTGGGGCAAGTCATGTAGCTCTTCTCTGAATAATAATCGATTTCATTGGGGGGGGCTAGTGTGAGGATTGATTTTTATTAATATTATGCTGGTAAGAGTTTAAGTAGCTGTGGTCTTGGTACAAACTGTTCAGAAATTGGTAATTGTTCACACAGCAATGTTTCTGGCTCACCCCGGCACTAGATTCTCCATTTATAGTCTGGGGATTTTATGGTTGTATCCAGGACCAGGGTGATTGATTGGGATTGTCAGGCCTCCACTCTCAGGTCTTGCTCCACCTCAAATCTCCTCACCCTCTTAGCTCACAAGCTCAGGAGCTCCGTTCTGGTCTGGGCCCAAGCGATGTCCACACCCTCTTACCTTTGATGTCAACAATGTAAGTCTGCTCTGGCGTCTCCTATGATCAAGTGGAGAATGGGTGAGTGAATCGGAGGTGGAGGCTTTTCAAATGAGGGCCGGTGTGCTCACCTCTCCATGTCCTGCCTTCTCTCAGCCTCTGCACTTGGACTACGTGATGGCTGCCGCCAACCTGTTTGCTCAGACCTATGGGCTGACCGGTTCTAAGGACCGAATTGCTGTGACTGCACTCCTACAGTCTGTGCACATCCCTGAATTCACCCCCAAGTCTGGTGTCAAGATCCATGTCTCTGACCAGGAGTTGCAGAGCGCCAATGCCTCTGTTGGTAAGGGTGCTTAGTTATTCGGAAGGGGCCATCCCACCCCCACAGTCCTTTGGCCAGGGCTGCATGCTTTGATCTCCCATTAATCTCCCAATCTTGTTCTCTGTAGAGAATGAATCTGTAACTTTTGACTCCTGTAGTTACCCTTCCATGTCACTCCCACCTGCCCTCCTAATATATTCTCCAATTCCTCTTCATATACATATTCAGCTTTCTTCCCAAACAAATACTTACCCAGTGTTCCATAAAACATAAAACTAAAACACTCATTGCCATTAAGCCCATGCCAATGCATGCTGACCCTACAGGACAGAGTAGAATTGCCCTTGTGGGTTTCCAAGATTTAACTGTTCACCGGAGTAGAAATCCCCATCTTTCTCCCATGGAGTAGCTGGTGGTTTCGAACTCCTGACCTTGAGGTTAGCAGCCCCACTCCTAACCAGATACCAACCTTAATCTCCATCACGCATGTGCTCTCTCTCTCCTGTCCCCAGTTTTCACCTTTTGTATATACCTCTTTCCAATTTCCTCTCCCACTTCCTTCCATAGCTCTTCCTATCATCCATGTCTATTTCAACCTTCTCCTCATTCTGTCTTTTCCTTCCCCCATGCTTCTCTGTGAGCCTGAGTTTCTGTATCAGTCTCAGATCGGTAACCTGCCCCATCTTGAACTCTACCACATTTGTCACAGTGGCTTCATTCCTCTTGCTTACTGGCTCGAGAGAGAACTCCCTCCACTTCTGCCCTTTGCAGGTGTACACTCTCTGCTCTTCTCCATTGCCACTTGTCTATCCCGGATGGCTCTTTCCAAATTCTTTATCTGCCTGAATCCCTTTTGCCACACACACCCTGCTGCCACTCAGCCCCGGGTCTGCGGTCTAAGGGGCTGATGTGTTCTTTCCTTCCC
>NW_022103916.1:5988869-5994550 GCF_000313985.2 Echinops telfairi | reverse complement strand
TCCATGATTAACCTTTCTTAATTTCCCACCTGGACAGTGGAAATTGGGAGACGTGGCAATCCATCCCCCCTGGTTGCTGCTGTAGAACACACACATACACACTCTCCACCACATAAGATCTGAAACATCAACTGTTTCTCGGCCCTTTTCTCAGCAATGCCGGCTACTGGCTACTCCAGACGCCTTGTTTACTGCCTGCCTTCCCATTACAGCTGACTTTGAGAAGGTGCTGGGTGGGGAGCCCTGGGGCAGGCCAGGGGATAGAGGGGAGGGTGAGCATTGAGGGGCTGGGCCAGAAAGAAAGAGTCTCTGGGGATGTGGAGCCAGCTCCAAGCCTTTGTGGGGATTGGATCATAGGCCTTCCACACTCCATCCTGATGAATAGGTGTTCCTAGCCACCACCCCTAACATGCTCAGAACCAGGAAGCCACTTCCTCCTCTGACCCTCTTTCCACTCTCCCCATGCACATTAGGATGATGACAGCAACTACCATATGGATTTCATTGTAGCTGCATCCAATCTCCGGGCAGAAAATTATGACATTTCCCCTGCAGACCGACACAAGGTGAGTGGAATCTAGACTTTTTGCTCCATCCCCTTCCAGCTATGAGGTCTCCACATTTAGCCCCACCTGTAGACCCTAAGCTTTGTTAACGACCACCTTTCCTGATTGCCCTCCTGCCTCACAGAGCAAGCTGATTGCAGGGAAGATCATTCCAGCCATCGCCACAACCACAGCAGCCGTGGTTGGCCTGGTGTGTCTGGAGTTGTACAAGGTGGTACAAGGGCATCAACACCTTGATTCCTACAAAAATGGATTCCTCAACTTGGCCCTGCCTTTCTTTGGCTTCTCTGAACCCGTTGCTGCGCCTCGCCACCAGGTAGGCGCCTGCAGCAGGGAGGATGAGTGTGTCTGTGTGTTTCCATAGAGCTTGTTCTAGGTAAGAGTTTCAATGTGTATGCCTCTTTTCGATGTACTCCTTGTTCACGAATTCGTGAATCACATTTTCAAGAGAATATTTGTTAGGTGTTTGTTAGGAAAAACAAAAATGAACAAGGCAGGGAGGACTTGGGGGTGATGGGGTAGTTAGGGGAAGGGCTTGCTGTAAAGACAGCATTTGAGCCCAGTCTTGCAAGAGAAGAGGTGAGGGGACAAGCCATGCAGGTTCTGGGGGCAGGCCATTCCGGACAGAGGGAGTAGTCTTTAAGTAAACGTCCTTAGAGGAGAGTGAGCAAGAAGGGGGGTTGGGGGCGTTGGGGGGGGACAAATGCTTCCAATGGTGTGTAGGGACCTGCTGGTCATTTTGAAGATTTCAGTGCTTGCTTAGAGTGAGACCGGAGCTTATGAGAATCTTTTGAACAAATGAAGGGTGGCCACTGTCTTGGGCTAGACTCTCTGGAGGTGTAGCCCCTGTCCTATTTCCCTGTTCCGTGTCCTACAGTACTATAATCAAGAGTGGACCTTGTGGGATCGCTTTGAGGTACAAGGGCTACAACCTAATGGTGAGGAGATGACCCTCAAACAGTTCCTTGAATATTTTAAGGTAAAGCCACTTCCTTGGTCTCACCTCACCTGGGGGGGCAGTGTGTACAGGAGATGAGGGCCCCCTGACACTTCTCTCATTCCCCTCTCCCTCCAGAGTGAGCACAAATTGGAAATTACTATGCTGTCCCAGGGTGTGTCCATGCTCTATTCCTTCTTTATGCCAGCTGCCAAGCTCAAGGAGCGGTTGGATCAGCCGTGAGTTAGCTGCTGGGCAGGCTGGGGAAAGGCCGGGGCCACGGGGTGGTGTTGTAGGGCAGGGCACCTCAACTTCCAACTGCCCCACTCATATGTACTCTGCCTTTCCACCTCCTGTCTCATTGCCCTCCCTGCCCCCAGGATGACAGAGATTGTGAGCCGTGTGTCGAAGCGAAAGCTGGGCCGTCATGTGCGGGCACTGGTGCTTGAGCTGTGCTGCAACGACGAGAGCGGCGAGGATGTTGAAGTTCCTTATGTACGATACACCATCCGCTGAGGCCACCCTCCCCCTGCCCCCTAAGCCCACTCTAGACCAGCCCTTCTCAAGCCCCTTGTAGCCCAGGGCTCCTATCCTCTGGCAGTGGCGTACGGAGCTAAGCCTGGAGTCTCCTTCACCTCTTCCCGGAACCTTTCCTCTTGCCGCTTCGTCCCACCTTGTTTGGAATCTGAATCCTAATAAAGAATTATTAACCCAGATGTGGCATACCCTGCTGGAACCAGGGGAAGAAGAGGCTTCCGGGAGCTGTCTGGGTTCCAGTGATGTCCCAAAGGGCACAGCCTCAGCCGCATCCCAGCATCGTGGAACTTGCCCGAAGTCCAGATTTCCTGGGCAGAGAGGATACAGTAACTGCCAGCTCTTCTTCATGCTGCTACCTGCGTGGGAGGTGGTGGTGGTGGTGATGGAAATACTAGTAACATGACAGGTCCCTGGGTCTGTGTGACTTTATTCACTTGTGAAGGGTTCGGATCCCATCTTTCCATCTAACTACCTGCCATAATGATTTCGAGAGGCAGCAAAGATTAGTGTTCAAGGGAATCTTTTCCCTAATCTTTCTGCTGTGAAGAAGAAAATGATGGTGACCAGGTTGCCAGTGTGCTTGATCCACATGACTTTTGTTTTCGGGGCAAATCCCTTCCTACTCAGACCCTGGCCAAGCCTATACAGCCAGGGTTCCTACCTCCGGGAATGCCGGTGATGGCCTCAACCCGACCTCTCCGTGATGCAAGGGGCAGGGGCCTTAGAGACCTGCTGGGCTGAAGAGAGGTCGGCGCCTTTCCTTAGAGATACACTTGATAGTCATTATGGAGAACATATTTGTATAGGAAAAGCTTTCCTGCCCCACCCGGCCCTCAACCCCAAGTTTGCTTTTCTTCTCCCCTCAACCCCAAGTTTGCTTTTCTTCTCCCCGGGAGGGTCCTCAGCCCTCCTACCCAAATGAGGCAGCAAGAAATTTATTGGTTCGAATGGGCAGCAGGAGGCTCACCACTGACTTTACTGAGATTGAAATACCGTGTCCTTGGTTTGGGTTGAGCACCCCAGATAGTTGAAGATACCAGTCTGGTTGGCTTTTCTCCATCACTACCAATTCCTGGTGCCCTATGATGCCACTGATGCCTCTCACTTCCACCTGGGCATTATAACTCAGGTTCTCCCCTAACTCACCACAGCTTGTCCCTACCTGAGGCCAGCTCTTCTTGTTCACCTCTCATGGCCATTTTATTGGCCTGTTCTGCTTGGGTGACCTTACCATTCCATGATTAACCTTTCTTAATTTCCCACCTGGACAGTGGAAATTGGGAGACGTGGCAATCCATCCCCCCTGGTTGCTGCTGTAGAACACACACACACACACACTCTCCACCACATAAGATCTGAGGCTTGCACATCAACTGTTTCTCGGCCCTTTTCTCAGCAGTGCCGGCTACTGGCTACTCCAGACGCCTTGTTTACTGCCTGCCTTCCCATTACAGCTCCTGACTTGCTTCCCACCCCCCCTTCATCACAGCCCAAGTTCCCACCCTAACAATTCACATCGACACCCCTTCAAGACCAGTTTCTGAGTCACTCCTGAATTCTGGTTGCCTCTTATCCCCCACCCCCTTTTCCAGGGTTATTTCTGTCATGACACAAGCTAGAAAGACCAGGGCTCAACTGGCAGGGGTTAAGCTACTGTATTCAACTGGCATTAAAGACCTGGTAGGAGGAAATAGTGTAGCTCTCAAATTCCACCTATACCTATATCCCCTCCAGGTACTCAACATTTTTTGAGTACATACTGTGTGCCAGTCACTGTTTTGCTGTTGGGAACAGCAATGGATAAAACACTCCTGTCTTCGGGCTTATACTAGAACGCGACTTACCGAACAGGGCTCATCGATGCTTTTCAAGAGGGATAGAGGTGTGGGTAGAGGTGGGCATTTTAAAGTTGGGTTGTCAGGGAAAGCTTTACGAAGACATTGACACAGGAATAGAAGTGAGAATGAGCCACGTGGACATCTGGAGAAAGTTTCAGGCAGAAGGGAAGAGCAAACTTTCAGTGCACAAATTCCTGAGGACTAGAATCGATGAGTGGAGTGACGTGATAGTTTTGCTATGGTGAAGGCTCCCAAAGTTTGTCAAACACTTCCATTCTCAGTCCTCGCTAGGGTGAACACACAAAATTCTAACCTGGAATCCTGGAAACGGGGCGGAGAATGGCTTTGGACTGCGTGCAGTTTAGATGTTCTGAAGGCTGTCACCAGTTGACCCGGATTTATAGTGGTGGCAGTTGTTCAAGCAGTGCGGAGTGGACACAGGAGCAGTACTTGGTACACCCAGTTATGATTCAATCTGAAGAAAACAGGAGGATGACGCAGTTGGCTAGAGGGTTGCCGGGTATTTGGGTGAAAGATGTTAATCCACGAGAGAAGGGAAATCAAAGGGGGGAGGGTAAAGTAATGGCTTAAACTGACGGTCTGAAATGTAAAATCGCACCCCCCACACACATATGGAAAAGAAAAAGGCTGCGGAGGGTGGGGGAGCCGAGGGCGGAGCTTTGGCGGGCAACAACGTCGGAGAGAACCCAGTTCAAGACACAAACGCAGATATTCTCTTAAAAATCCCCCAAAACGCCCTTCCCCCAAGCATGCGCAGTAACGGAGCCTCGCCTTTCCGAAGGTCCGCCTTTCTTCTCAGCCTAAATTCCGCCTCAAGGCCCCGCTAGGGCAGAAGGGAGGGTTAGAGGCGGTACGAAACCCGACTTAACGCTCCTTTCCCAATCATCTCGCGGGATATTCGGCCAGCAGTGAGAAGAGCTCGGTGAGAGCCAATGAGTTCCGGGCAGAGGCGGTGGAGGGATAAAGGGAAATCACGCCTCTTCAGTCCAGCCACGCCCTTCATTCTTGCTCGGCCTCACCCGAGGAGCAAACTTGATTGGCTGGGCAGCAACCTGAGAGGGCGGGGCCTCAAGCGTTCACAGAGGGTGGCCTCTGAGGGAGGTTAGGCCCTGTCCTATCTAAGGTGGTAAAGGCCAATGACTCTCCTGGCTGCCTCGCCTAGAAAAGTCATCTTCTCGCGAACCTTTTGAATTCTTACCTTCTGAGTCACCCTCAGGGGCTAGAATTGACTAACTCATCTACCTTCTTCCTCATTGCAAAAGTGGCAAGTCCCGTTTGCTACCATGGGGGTGTTCCAAGTGAAATAGAGTAGGGGGAGCGGGTGGTGAGTGGCACGCCTGGTTACTGGCTGCTGCTTACCTTAGGGCTAGCAAACTTAAGGCAGGATCCGAACTGAGTGCTAAAGAACCCTTTCACTTCTCCCTGGCTCCGTTCCAGAACCAGCGCCGCCTTTCCTGGGGCGCGCGCAATGGCCGTACCTCCTCCAGGAGTGGACCCATCTTTAGGTACTTGCAGGACGAGGTGAGTCCCCTCCTCCTCACTTCACCGCTTTTAGTGCGTGCGCATGCGCGGCGCGCGGCGCGCGCGGTGGTTGGGCCTTTGGCTGAGCGGCCCTGAGATCAGCGTCTCCGGGAGCAGAGTCGGGTCGGAGCTGGGAGGGGTCCTGGAGTAGCACTGAGATTCTAGCCGGCGCCAGCGAGCCCGGGGGCATCGCCCGCAGCGGCTGAGATCATGGCCGGCTGAGCGGGCTTCCACCTGGGCATTATAACTCAGGTTCTCCCC
>NW_022103916.1:5974708-5988655 GCF_000313985.2 Echinops telfairi | reverse complement strand
CGCGCGCCCCCGCCGGTGAGCGCGTCCTCTAGACGTGGGGTGGGGGCTGCCCTGCCCCTCCCTCCAGAACCGACCCTGACCCCGACCCCGGGCGGGGCTCAGCGGTCTGGCCTGCCAATGCACCCTCCCTTAGCGAATTTCCCAGAGTGCACTGAGGGCGGGGGGTCATTCGGGGCCTCTGACCTTGGCCCCGCCCTGGACCCGGGATGGGCTGTGCTGTGGGTTCTACCGGGGAGCAGGGTGATTGAAGGACCACTGGGTGGAAATGGATGGCAGAGTGCTGTTAGACTCGAGGTTGCTAATAGGGGACCATGAGCTTTGTAGGGGTCATAGTGGGTGGTAATAAGTCTTCCGGGCTGTGAAAAGTGTGAGGCCCAGTTTGTGCAAATTTGGGAGGGGCCAGGGTATTCAAAGGACCTCGGGCGAGAGGGAGGGAATAGGGTTGGGGGCGTGTGCTAAAGGAGACTAAAGCAGACTGTCGCTCTGGAGAGGCCAGGTGTGTGTTAATGGGGGCAGGATGGGAAATGGGTAGAAGTACCAGAAGGTGTGCTTATAGGGTCAGTTCTCAGAGGGCTGGTGGGGAGAATGGGGTAGGGGTACCGAGCCTCAGGATAGGGTTAATACTAATACTGTGTGCTTGACTGTGGGACTGAGGAGTGCTGATGGGGGTCTTTGCTGTAGAGTTGTGCACAAGGGGCTAAGTAAGACACCCACTTTGTGTTAACGGGTAGAGTGGGGGAGGGACCACGAGGATGTATGGGGGCAGGGCGGTGGAAGAGCTGAGCTCACGCTGGAGGTAGCAGAGGTGGGGTGTGTGTGAAGGAATTGCGGCCTCACACTGGATGAGATTCAGTATAATGAAGGTCAAGATGGCATGAGATCTGTTTGTGAGTGTATGAGTCCAGGACAGAATGTGAGGCTCCGAGGCACACTGATAGGGGGGCAGGGTATTACTCAGAAATGAAGTTCTCGTGACTACTCAAGTGGGTTTAGAGCCAGTGGAGAAAGGGTCAGTAATGTGAGATCTGGAGTATGCTAATAAGCACCTGAACGGTGTTGTTGAGGACAGTGCATGTTAGTGCCCATGGGGGATTCGGTCCAGGGAATGCTAAGGGTGGACAGCAATGGGGGAAATTTAGTGTGTATTAATAATGGGTACCAGTGCTGTGAAGGGGGCCCGAGTGTGAAACCAATAGAGGTTGTAAGTGTGCAGTAGAGGGTACAGTTGTGGGCAATTGAAGCCAGTGGGAATACAGGATGATATTTGTGGTCCTTTGAGTCCAGGTGTGCAAAAGTGGATTGGAGCCATGGATGGGTGAAGTGTGTATTAATGGGGGTCAATACCTAATGAAGACCTGGATGCACTCATGAGGCTCAGTCATTACAGAAATGTGCTTGTGTGTCCCTGGAGAAAAGGGCTAAGTATGGATTCAGGATGAGGCCCTGTGTATGCTGGTAGGGGTCAGGGTAGAATGAAGGGGCAGCTTGTGATGATGGAGGAGACAGGGTGGTGGTAATGGTGATCATAGCTGTGGAGGGACATGTGTGTTTATGTGTATATGTGAGAGAGGGAGAGAGAAAGAGAAAGTGGGTCAGGGTTCTTCAAGGTTCACTTTGGGTTAATGGGTTTCAGGACAGTGTGAAGGTCCAGTGAGTGCTAATATGGGTCAGCTGTAGAGGGCCCCAAGTGCATGTTAATTGGGGTTAGAGTTGTGTGTGTGTGAGAGAGAGAGTGAGAGTGCAGTGCAGTGCAGTGTAGTGGGTTAATGGAGGTCAGTGCTATGGAGAGCCTGGTGTATCTTAACCAAGGACAGGGAGATTTGGCGATCTGGGGCATGCTAAGAATGCGGGGAGCAGAGCTGTGTTCAGTGAGCATTAATGGGAGCCAGGCATTGAGGGGGCTGAGCTTGTGGTAATGGGGGTCAGTCCTGTGGAGAAGCTAACAGGCACCTGACCATGAAAATTCAAGGCTGGTGCTATGTCCCTCTGCCCATGCTAAGAGACTTCCTGGTTACCTGTTGGGACTTTGGGCTGATGGAGAAATCGTGGGTGGGAGTTAAGATAGAGGTAAGTGTAAATTCCTCTGAGGTCTGCTTGTGGGTCCAGTGTGTCTTGGGGATCTGGGGCCGGGGGTCAGGACAGGATGAGGATGCTGTATCTGGGAGTTGTGGGGATGGCGTTCTGGGTGGTCTGATGTGGTAGGTGTCTTCGATTATGAGTGTAGTCTGAGGGGAGGGTGGGTGTGTTGGGGGGAGGGTTAAGTGGTGGTGGTGGTGGTGGTGATGATAGGTGGAGGGTTAGGAAGGCTATGTGCCTTTTTTTTTTGTATGTGTGGGGAATTGCGTGGCCAGCTTCTTGTTCCCTCCTACACTGCTCTAAAGTATAAACTCAAATAATATTTGAGAGTTTTGTTGCATATACAGGTTGAAATGTGTCTGTTCACAAGGGCCTGCCTGGGACCTCCTGCTGGGGATATCAAATGATACAGTATACAGATTTTATACTCCCATATTCCTAAACCTCCCCCAAATCCAATTCAAGAACATGTTTAGCCCCGGAGGTTTCTAGTGGGCCCCTGGGTCCTCTGGCTTTCCACCCCTTCTTCTCTTTAGCCATACTTATAGTCCTGCCCCCACCAGTACATGCAGACTGACCAGATAGCCATGTCAGATGAGGACACTGGAAGACCTTAGACTGGTCTGGCTTCACCTGCTTCAGCCTTGGGCGCAGTGTCTTTATCTCTAGGTCAGGAATTTTTGCTGTTATCTTGGGCTCCCTGTGGATGGACTTCATTCTTTTTATCTGAGATCTTGCTGCTAGGCTGACTTTTCTACTGGAGGATGTAAGATCAGCCTGGTGGGAGAGGGTGGTGATGGTGGAAGGGTGGGGTCAGTACCTGCTATTGAGATGATGACCCACCTCGCTCTTTAAATCCAGCCCCAGCCTCATCTTCTGTCTCCTATCTCTGCTTCCCTTGGGCCCAGGGCCATCTTTGTTCCTGCTGTGAGTCCATATGGTTCACAGGCCAGGCCTGTACCCCTCTCTGCTGGCCCAGAGCCTAGGAAGAAGCAGGAGAAGGCTGGTTTAAGCCATTTGGTAGTCCTATTCCTTCCAGCACCCATCTATCTAGATTATCTTCCTCCTGATACCAGCATCCCTGGGCTACCTTGTATGGGGTTTCTAAGTAGCAGGGACTCACCACTTTGGCGGAAGTTGGTCCTAGACCCTCAGCTCCCTGATTTCATTCATTTTCTGCCCTAAGTACATCTCCAGCATCTACTTTGTCAGTCACTGTTCTGGTTCTCAGGATATGGCCACCATCTAGACAATCTACCCTTGTTGGGCTGATCTTCTAGTAGTGGTGCGGAAAAGACAGTAAAGCAGAAAGAAGTAAATGGGTAGATTGTGTCATTTCTATGGGCCCTGCAGCAGCTCAGGTAGTGTAGTGGTTGTGAGTTGGGCTGCGATCCAGGATTGGTAGTTCAAAACGACTGGCAGCTCCTAGGGAGAAAGACTGGGCATTCTATTCCAGTAAACAGTCTCAGAAACCCACAGCAAGTTGCTATGAGTCAGCACTGACACGTTGGCGGTGAGTTTAGTTTGGGGAGTAAGGAGCCCTTGTGGCACAGTAGTTAAGCATTCGGTTGCTAACCGAAGGCTTGGTGCTTTGAACCCAGCAACCATTCGGAGGGAGAAAAGAACATAAAGGTGACCAAACCCCAAACCCATTGATTGCCAGAGTCAATTTTGACCCATAGCTCCCCCCCCACCCACCTTATAGGACCGAGGGTTTCCAAGGTTGTGAATCTTTGTGGAAGCAGATTGCCGTATCTTTCTCCCACGGAGGGGGTTGGAACTACTGACCTTTTAGTTAGCTACTGAATGCTTAACCTCTGCATCACAAGGGCTCCTCCAAGTAAAGATTAGAGCCTTGACAATCCTATGAGCAGTTCTGCTCTGGCCTATAGTCGTGAGTTGACAGCACACACCACCACTACTTCCAATGAGGTGTGGTATGAGTGCAGTGGGGGAAAACAGACAAGGATGGGTGAGAGCTTAAAGATGGCTGTTCTTAGAGGCCTGTCATGAAAAGGTGACATTTGAGCAACGACCTTAAAGGAGTCATGGAATAGGCTATTTAGAAATATGAGGGAAGGGTGTTCCAGTCACAGGGAACATCCTGTGCAAATGCCCTGAGGTGGGACTTCCTCCGAGCAGCAACTGGGAATGATAAAGGGGAGGAGAGGTTAGAGCAGTAAAAGGGTCCAGTAAGCTCAGACCTTGTGGGCCACATTGGGATATTTATTTGGGATGATGAGGGAGCTGTTTCACCAGAGAAAGATGAGGTGGTCTGTTCCCATATAGATTTGCAGTCTTGGAAACCCTGTTCAGGGTTGTTTTGCATTAGAGTTGACTCTTTGGCCGTAATTTTTTTAGTTGGTTGGTAGGGTGCATTCTCTACTAAAGGAGAAATGGGAACTGGTTTGGATTGTAAAACTCTAGGTGGGACCCTCTGCAGCCCTATCTGATTGAGCCTCACCAGCAAGTCCTGAGGGCAGTTGGTGTGCACTACACCCCTCCTCCCCCATGGCTCCACCCAGTGGTTGGGTCTTTGGGTCTGGCCCTCTTATGCTCCCCCACCTTATGCTTCCCCTCCCCCCTCAACTTGGATAGACCAGTGGAATGGTCCACTAGTCACCATGAGGATGGTTGCTGTGAGAGACAAAAGAGCAAGCCTGTGCCTGAGGGCAACATTCTGCCCTAGCAGCTGCGGTAACTGCAGGGCTTGTGTCATTGGGATATGCTGTTATATGGGCAAGCCCAGGGCCGCATCACTGGTTCTGAGCTCTGTGGCCAACTCAACACTGCTTCACCTGAGAACGCCTGCTGTGGTGCCCTCTGCTCCAACAGTGAGACTTCCCCCAAGGAGATCACCATACCATCAGCCAGCCAGCCAGCCAAACCTGTGTACCCAGGTGGGCTACTTACCCATTTCCCCAAAAATAAGATTAATTTTTGCTCCCAAAGATGCACGAGGTCTTATTTTCAGGGGATATCTTATATTTCCATGAAGAAGAATAAGGTACATATTTATTGTTTATTGTTTTACTAAAAGAGACCTCGCACTTTCTGTCTGTTCTGGCTGCGCTGCGGCCAACAGTGAGCTTTGCTGCGGTGCCCACCACTACGGTCCAGAGTCTAGAGTTATTACGGTAGCTTCAGTGGGCCTTATTTTCGGGGGATGTCTTACTTTCAGGGAAACACGGTAGGAATAGCTCCATAAAGGGCTCTTGATGGGTTCCAGGGGCCTACAGAGGTGAGGCAGGCATTGACACAGGTTCATATCAATGCCTCCATCTAAGGTATGGATTTTAGGGGACTCGTGGTTAGGCAGATGCTAATGTAAAGCCCCTTTCCACCCTGCCTCTGGCTCAGGTCGCCATGGATCGGATGAAGAAGATCAAGCGGCAGCTGTCAATGACACTCCGAGGGGGCCGAGGTATAGACAAGACCAATGGTGCCCCTGAGCAGATAGGCCTGGACGAGAGTGGTGGTGGCGGCGGCGGCAGTGACCCTGGAGAGGCCCCCACACGTGCTGCCCCTGGGGATGCTCGCTCTGGAAGGGGCGTGCTCAGCGTTGCACAAGGTGGGCCCACTGACTCCACTAACTCCTTCCTCTCCAGGCTTCTCTCAGATTTGAAGTATTTGCCTTTCTGGTTTTTTTTTTTTCCATCCCTACGTGCCATCTACACTCTTCTCTCCTTCCCTAGCTGTCTTCTAGCCACGCTCTCACTACTTGCGTCCCTTCACTTGGCTTTGTGCCCAGGCATGCCCTCCCTGCAGTGGCCCCCTACCCCCCAACGGGCCTGCCTCCTCAGGTCCTGTGGCTGCCTCTGCTGCCACCTGTCCACTGGCCCTGGGCCAGCTGCAATCTTAATTTGCACCTGGAACGGGGTGTTTCATAGGTAACTATTGGTCCAGCTTCCACAGCCCATTCACTCTGGCCAGGACCTGTTTTAGCTGCGCTTGGGACCTGCCACCTTCTTCCTGAGGGACTCCAGGCTGGTCAGGGGCCATGTGCATGCACGTGTGTGGCGAGGGGGTGGGGTCCTAGGGTTTCTGGCCTGCTCGCCTATCTCCACCCCTCCTCCCCACAGAGATTGTACATGAAGACTTGAAGATGGGATCTGATGGGGAGAGTGACCAAGCTTCGGCTACATCCTCAGATGAGGTGCAGTCGCCAGTGAGGGTACGCATGCGCAATCATCCCCCACGCAAGATCTCCACTGAGGTAATGACCCCCCAGCCTGTGGGGTGGATGAGGTTGAAAAAGGGGGTTGGAATTAGCAGGTGATGAGGTGCATGGCCCTTTCTCCCATTTTGTCTACCAGGACATCAACAAGCGCCTATCGCTACCAGCTGACATCAGGCTACCTGAGGGCTATCTTGAGAAGCTGACACTCAATAGTCCCATCTTTGACAAGCCCCTTAGCCGTCGCCTCCGTCGTGTCAGCTTGGTGAGCATCTCCTTTTATCCTGCTTCCTAGCCCAGTCCCCTCCCATGACCCTGCTTCAACCTGCCTCTCTGCCCCACAGTCGGAGATTGGCTTTGGGAAATTAGAGACCTACATCAAGCTGGACAAACTGGGCGAGGTGAGGGATTGCCAGCAGGCCCCAGGTAGGGATGAGGGTTGGTGCAAGCTCCTTGTAGCCTCATAGCCCCTCCTCCCTTTTTTCACATCTAGGGCACCTATGCCACTGTCTATAAAGGCAAGAGCAAGCTAACAGACAACCTTGTGGCACTCAAGGAGATCAGATTGGAGCACGAAGAGGGGGCACCATGCACTGCCATCCGGGAAGGTACAGATCCTCACCCCATAGGCTTCCTGGTCTCTCCCCATAGTGGACATAAACATCTGGTGGTGAGAACAGAGGCTGGGGATTCTGGGATTTCCTGATGTGAAAACTAGAGGGTTGGGTATTCTGGGACATGGGACTTCCCGATGCCCCAGGCTTCGTGCGCCCATCACTCACATGGCCAGGCAGTAGCTATGGTTACTGGGAATCAATCCTTTCCTGTTTGGAGAAAAGGTAGGGGATTTGGACACCAGGCTGGGTGCTTTGGTTCTGAAAACACCCCTGAAACTGCTCACTGATTTATTTGACCCAAGTTTCTAGTCAGAAAATACTAGGAGGCATCAAAAAGTTTGTAGAAATTGTCCAGTAACTTTTAATTCCATTTTCCATGAACCATTTTGAAGCCCCCTCGTGTGTGGAATGAATCTGAATTGCCTAGAAGTTAAATATGTGGACTCAACTTCACATATGTAAAAATCTGGTGTCAAACATTATGAGCCTGAGGTTGCAATCTCAGGTTTCTCTGCAGCTCCATTTCCTTATCTGGAATATGAGTGCATACCTTCCTGGCCTAGGGTGGCTTGGAGGCAGTGATCATGAGGGAAAGAAACCTTGGGCTCACCCCCTGTCCAGTCCCTGTCTTTATCTCTCTTCTGAGCGTATGGCCCTGACTCTCTCTCCTATGGTTCTTCCCCTTGGTTTCTTGCAGTGTCCCTGCTCAAGGACCTCAAACATGCCAACATCGTCACACTACATGACATTATCCACACAGAGAAGTCCCTCACCCTAGTCTTTGAGTACCTGGTAAGGTTGGGTGGCACTGGGTACTGGGGAAGGAAATGGCCAGGAGCCATTGGGTCTGACCCTTGTTCCTGTACTGTCTCCCTCCTCCACAGGACAAGGACCTGAAGCAGTACCTGGATGACTGTGGGAACATCATCAACATGCACAATGTGAAAGTGGGTGTGGGGCAGGAAGCAGGGGCATGGGGGAGGGCTTCCATTCAACATATTCCACCTCCACAATCTATTTAAAATGGACTTTGTCCATTTGACTGTTTTATTGGGAGGTCTTAGAGCAGCAGTTCTCAACCTGTGGGTTGCGACCCATTTGGGGGTCAAACAACCCTTTCACGGGTTGCCCGATTCATAGCAGCAGCAAAATTATAGTTACGAAGTAGCAATAAAGATAATGTTATGGTCACCACAACATGTAGAACTGTATTAAAGGGTGGCAGCATTAGGAAGGTTGAGAAAAGCACTGTCTTAGAGGGTATTGGGACCCTGTTGTCATGTGTATGGTAAGGTTCTGGGCTCAGTGTCTGTTTGGAAGGGGAGCAGTGCTGGCTGGGGGTTGGGCTGTAGGATAAGCCTTGACTTCGCCCTGCCATTCCTGGGTCCCCAGCTGTTCCTGTTCCAGCTGCTCCGTGGCCTGGCCTACTGCCACCGGCAGAAGGTGCTACACCGAGACCTCAAGCCCCAGAACCTGCTCATTAATGAGAGGGGAGAGCTCAAGCTGGCCGACTTCGGTACACCCACTGTGCTTTCCCCGTGCCAGCTAGTCTTGTTCCACTTCCACAGAAACCCTTCCCTTAGCCCGGCTTCCCTGTGACCCCGTAACTTTGCCCTCACTCTAACCCCTCTGCCCTGCCTCATTCTCTGCTTGCCCACTTGCCCTCAGATCTTTTGGGGTCTCATCTGTACCTCACCTCTCTCACTTCAGCCTCCCCAGACTTGGCTTAGGATACCCCCAGTCCCAACTGCACACTTCCCCAGGGTTTGCTTAGGACCCCCTCATTTCCAGCTGTCCCTTCTCTCCACCTCACAGGCCTGGCCCGGGCCAAGTCAATCCCAACAAAGACATACTCCAATGAGGTGGTGACGTTGTGGTACCGGCCCCCGGACATCCTGCTGGGTTCCACAGATTACTCCACCCAGATTGACATGTGGTAAGGACAGGTGGAAGTGCAGCAGGGGCCATGTAAAAAAGAGTGGCTTGGCCAACCAGTCAACTGACTTCCTACTCACTGTTCTCTCCCTGGCCAGGGGTGTGGGCTGTATCTTCTATGAGATGGCCACTGGCCGGCCCCTCTTCCCGGGCTCCACAGTGGAGGAACAGCTGCACTTCATCTTCCGCATTCTGGGTGAGGGGGCATGAGCCCTAGGGGTCATGGGGGCATGCCAGGGAGGGCCCGTGAGATACTTAGTGATTCTTCCCCACTAGGAACCCCAACTGAGGAGACGTGGCCAGGTATCCTGTCCAATGAAGAGTTTAAGACATATAACTACCCTAAATACCGAGCCGAGGCCCTTTTGAGCCATGCATCCCGGTGAGGCTGGTGGGTGTGGGTGTGGGTATATGTGCTGAGGGGTCAGAATGCCTAAACTCAATTGAAAGTAGATTCCCTTGTCCTTGTGATAGACTTGACAGTGACGGGGCCGATCTCCTTACCAAGCTGCTGCAGGTGAGACCACTTGTCCTGGGCCAGCCTTGGGGCTTAGGGGAGCTCCAGGTATGGGTATACAGGGACCCTCTGGGGGCAGGGTCGGATATGGAGGAAGGGGGGCCATCTTGTTGAAGGTACCAATTTCCCCAACATCCCCCTTCAGTTTGAAGGCCGCAATCGGATTTCCGCAGAAGATGCTATGAAACATCCATTCTTCCTCAGTCTGGGGGAACGGATCCATAAACTTCCTGACAGTGAGTGGGGTTGGGGTGTGGACTGGCTGATGGGGGGCTGGTAGGGATGCAGGACTGCTGCAGACGGGGGCAGGTGATACAGCATGTGCTGGCTGTGCCACCTCTGATGGAATAACAAACCAAACCTACTGCTCTTGAGTCAATTCTGACTCTTAGAAATACGGTAGGCAGTCAGACATCGCAGAGGGTTCCCAAGGTTTGCCAGTCTTTACAGAAGCAGGCGATAAAGAATACCTTTCTCCCACAGAAAGACTGGTGAATTTGAACAGCCAGCTGTGTGGTTAGCAGCTGAGCACTTTGTGACCACTGCACTACTACTTGCTTATGAAGTTGAGTTCATTGCAAAAAGTTTGTTTTTTATGTTACACCTCTTAGGCACATTTTCAAATATACAGGAAAATAGGTGCAACATCATTTTACCTTTCTTAAAGTTCACACTTTCTTGAAATTTTAGAGAAAATGCACAAATCATAAGTATACAGAATGGTGAATTTTCACACGTTAAACACACACTACATATGACCAGAAACTAGTCCCTGGGAAAGGACATCATGCTTGATAAAGGGTGGGATGGGGGTGGGGATAGCCCAAACGAGGTAGACCCTCAACGAAGAGGATTGACACAGTGGCTGTAACAATAGGCTCACACATCCCCACAATTGTGCACCGGAGTGAGCAGTCATTCTGTTGTACACAGGGTCACTCGCTTGAGGCAGAACTGACTTGATGGCACCTAACAACAACATGTGTGCCTAACACAGGTTATGGTTAAGAAACAGAAGGTGGGAAGGCCTACTTGGATGGGGTTTCCAAGGCTTGTCAGTCTTTACAGAAGCAGACTGCCAACGTTTTTCATGATTTTGACTTCTAACAGTATACATGCGTTTGTCCTGTTACTTGTGTGATTTATATAAATGGGACCATACAGGAGGTTTTCTTTATATCTAGTTTTTCTGTATTTTTGAGGGAGCTTCAAAAAATCGGGGCAGGGACACACACATTCCATATCTTTTCATTCCATTTTTCAGTGAACTTTTTAGACAAAATAGTATGTGTCCCTAGGTATAATCAACAGTTACCAACTTGTGTTGGCCGGCCAATCTAGTTTTATCTGTAGTCCTTCTGGCTAATTTTAATCAAATCCAATTAGAGTCAATCTAATTGTTAACATTCACCCTAAATGATTTTAGCATGTGTGTCTAAAGATTAAAAAAAAAAGATTTCTTAAAAATCAAAAAATACTATCATATCTAAAGAATAAAAGGTTCCACTGCCCTTGGTAATGGGCAGTACCATTATCACACTTGCCCAAGTTCACAATTTCTTGATGTCATATAATGATCCATAGTCCATTTATCCTAGTTATATCTGATTGTGTATACCCTTTCAAAGAAGGGGCAGCTTATTTTAATTCCTCTAATGGGATCCTGTGGGGAGTGGTCTTGGATTGACCCATGGGTCATTCCCCATCTTAGTATCTCTTCTACCCACAGCTACTTCCATATTTGCACTAAAGGAGATCCAGCTACAGAAGGAGGCCAGCCTTCGGTCATCGTCTTTGCCTGACTCAGGTAGCTATAACCCCTGGCCCTCCTTTGTGCCTTGCCCACCTACTTGCTTGCCCATCAACAGCCATCCGCTCTGCTTTCCCCCCGCAGGCAGGCCAGCTTTCCGTGTGGTGGACACCGAATTCTAAGCCAAGTACTAAGCCACAGACCCAGGCCCCAACAGGCAGCGGCTGGAGGGATGTCATACCCCACACAGGGCAGCCCCCAACCGCATCCCCCCTGCTTGCTGCCTGTGTACATGCCTGACCTATGCTCGCCTGCCCACACATCCCCTGCTGCCTACCCCAACACCCGACCACTGGCCTGTCAACCCACCCATTGGCCTGTGTACTGGGTGCTAACAAAGTTCTCATGGCTCCCTCACCTGGTCTGTCTGTGTTTCTCTTTATGTCTCGGCAGTTGCCAGTGGAGAGCATGGCCGTGCCAGCCTCCCACACTGAGGCCAGGCCTACTTATCCCCCACGCTATACCCTCTCCCAAGACCACTACCCCACGACCAGCCAGGGGTCCGGAGTTAGCCCAGGCTGGGGATCTGGATTCAGACAAGATGGTGGTGATACCTTGGGTCTGAGGCTTCCTCTGCCTGCTTTCCTGCCTGCCCTACCTGCCTCATGTTGTGTGGGCCTCTTTTTGTTTGTTTCATTCACTGTTTGTTTTTTTAATTACTTTGAATGAGGTTTTCAATTTTTAAAATGCAATATCTCTGTACAGACTGGCAGGGCCCCACCCTCAGTGTGTGGGTCCTCCCACAGTATTTTGTGCAATGAATCCCCCTCTCTCAGCCTCTCAGAGGCAGGGACACAGCCCCTATCCAGATCCCTGACCATCACCAGACCCTGGGGTTGGCTAAGGGAAAGCATGCCTTGGCCACTCGACTTCCTACCCCCGCCTGCCATTCCCAGCTGCTAAGGGACCTGGGAACTACCGGAGACTTTGGGAGTTGGATGTGGTGTGGGGGCCCCCACTCTTTCCCACCTTCAGTTCAATTGCTGGGGCCTCCTTCCTTCTCAGGGTTTCCCCAGCACAGCCCCCCTGCACCCTCCGTCCCGCTCGGTGCTGCTGAGTAGCGACCCTGCCGGGAACTAACCAACTCAGTGCGGAGTCATAGTGTGTGTTTATGCACAAACAGGGATGGGGGTGGAGTGGGCCTAGGCATTACCTCCCCTTACCCCTGAGAAGGATGAGGCAGGGCAGGGATAATATCCGGGGTCAGTCCCCAGATGGGTGGTTACCTCCCCTTCTTCCACCCTAAACCCTGGGACCCTCACATGGGATGGGAGGGCAGGGTGGGGGCCCTCCTAGTGGGGTTTGGAGGGTTGGGTTCCTGAATGCACCATAATCGCTGTATGAAATATTAAAAGTCTAAAGTGAAAAGCCTGATTGCAAATCCCTACTACAGGGTGGAGGAGGGCTCTTGTGCAGGGGTGATGGCTGGGATTTGGTGAGTTCATACCTGGTTCCCATCTTCTAAGAGCACTGGAAATAGGCCCAGGACACTTCCTGACCTGACATCTGAAGGGGGTGGGTGGTAGCCAGGCATAGAAGGTAGTTAGGCATACGTAGAAATAGGAGGAGCAGGTGGAGGTACGTGAGTATAGAGAGAGGCTAGTGATTCAAAAGGTGCTCGGAGAGCCCTGTGCAACCAAAGTGCATGGGGAGGGCAGTGTGACCACATACCTGACTGACGGCAAAAGTAAGGTCAGGTCAGTTGGAGCGAATATGATAGGAGGGTAGATTTGGGGCCACTGAGTGAAAAAACCCTTTAACACATAGATCAAAATTAGGAGTGGAGCCAGAGATGGAGCTGTTAAGGTTAGAATCATTAGTCTCCAGGAAGTAGTAAAAGCGTAGAAGGACCCTGGGAGGGTGCAATGATTCGAGGCCAGGGGCCCAACCACAAGCTGGGACTTGCCCACAGATGTGGGGACAGTTACGAGGGTTAGGTTCTTCTGCCTTTTGAGTTTTAACTCTGGCCCATCTTTTGCAAGGCCCGGGATAGACTTCCAGGTGGGCAGGGTAGGCAAACTTCTCTAATAGCCGCTCTTTACTGAAGCCCGGACGGAGGTGGTGGCCCCAGGACTTCTTAGCACTGTGCTCCTGTAAGTATCTGGATCACCCAGCCTGCAGCTTCAGAAATGGGAAAGCAAGCAGAACAAAGAGGGTGCCCTCCCTACCTGTCTTATTTTTAATACCAAGGCTGAAACTTCCACAAACTCATCGGCTATCTCTCCCCATCCCTTGGGTGGAATTATGTGACTTGGCGTGGTCCCCTCTGGCAGCAAAAGCACCCCATAACAAACAAATGTGCCTAGTACAATGGTTTTCCAACTATTGGTCTTCAGTAGCCCTTTAGAGTCTTAAAAAATGGATCTCTTCAGTGTTTTTCCTTGTCATGTCTTGGAAATGCCACAGGACATACAATAGTGCGAGTGAAAACATTGTGAAAATGTAGACTTTGTGAGCCCCCAAAGGGTCTCCTGGACTAGAAGACCTCGGGCTACAGTTCTCAGAATATCTGGCTTGGTGTGTAAGGCGGCTCCGACTTGGAACCACTGCGCAGTCCATTGCCTACCTCGGGAAAGTGAACCGTTTTTTGGACCCAGCTTCCTCCACAATGATAATTACTAAGTGCAATAAAACATTTAAACAAGGTCCACACCTGATAACAGGCTTTTTATTTCCAAGGCCTTGATTCCGGCATATTCACAGGAACTGGCTCCGATTTGCCTTTAAAAACTAATTCAGAAAGGAAGCAGCAGCCTGGAGGCCTGACTGGCACCCTGTAGGTGGTGGCATTTTTTTACAATGGGTTTTGATGAGA
>NW_022103916.1:5958527-5973227 GCF_000313985.2 Echinops telfairi | reverse complement strand
TTGTGTTTCGCAGAGTTGCAGTGTAATTGTGCAGTATATAAGATGTAAGCATTTATGAAATCTTTAAGTGGCTCAAATAGATATTCTACTAACAACTAAATTGACTGGTACTCTCTCCAAAAATGTCAAGGTCGTGAAAGGCTGAAGGACTGGGCTGGTTTAAAGGCGATTTAATGAATTGTGAAAGCTAAATGCAACGTGGCTCCTGGAGCGGGAAGGAGTGGGGGAGAAATTATTAAAGATTTAGATTTTTTTCTCAACTGCGGGAGACTGGGGAAATTAGTAAAATTTGATGAAGATCTGTAGAAAATTGGTGAAGTTTGACTAAGCACAGTCTGTTAATTTCTCGATTTGGGTCGTTGTATTGTTATCAAAGATAATATCCTTGGCTTTAGGAAGCACATCCGGGGATATTTGGGGGTAAAAACCATGATGGAAGCTACTGACTCTCAAGTGATTGAAAAAATGACGCGTGTGTAAATGCAGAGAGAGAGACAGTGACACAGCAAGTGGGTAAATGTTGAATTCGGGGAATCTGAATAAAAGGCGATTGTATTTTTAATAACCTTTCGGAATCTTATTTCAAAATGTCAGAGGAATACATGAAAATATTTAGAGGCTGAACTTTACAAAGGTTTTAAAGGTTCATAAAACAACAACTTGTGGATTCACCGAGGTGAAGATTTGATTTCAGATCAGAAACGCCCGTCCCTCCTGCCCTCCGGAAGAACTGTTACTCGGAATTTGCCTTTTTCAAAGTCTCCACTGCTACTGGATCCAGCCCTAACCAGTCTTTGTTGTCTTAATAATAGTTTTATTTGTATGAAATCTGACTGTGCATATTGTGTGTCTTTCTTCCCGCATCATATCAGGTGGTACGTGATCTCCATATGACGTCACTGATGATGTTAATCTTGATTATTTTGCGTTAAGGTGGTGACTTGCCAGATTTCTCCTTCCATGCATAGTAATTCTTTTTAAAACATGTTTTATTTCCCATTCATCAAAATGTCGTAACAGCTTCCTGTTTCATGTGTGTAAATGGTGAGATTCCTAAAACGACACAGAGGCTTTAATGAAGCCCATTATTTGCTTCCAATCTGAGTTCTTCTCGGATCTCACCCTCACTACCTCCATCCCGGCCATATTGGACTCCTTTCTTCCCTTTCTTCAAACCCCTCCAGCTCTTTTGAACCTTAGGGGCTTTGTGATTGTGATTTCCTCACATTGCAGATCTTTAACATATCCTTGTTACTGGGGAGAGAACACAATTCACAAAGTTGAGAACAAAAAACGAACCTTTTTTTTTTTTTGCCTTACGGTTACATTACTCTATAGCTCTTCAGTAAGATAAAGCCTCAGTGCACCCTGAGAATAAATAATAGCATGAATAGCCCATTCAGAAGTGTTCAAAGGCTTTGTTTTTTGCCCCTATCCTGGCTCAACAGCCTTCTTTTAGAGTTGTTTCATTTGTAGGTAGGGCATGCAGCATAACCACCATTTTAAGCCATGACTTTAAAAATGACCCTACTAATGTGGAGGGTTTTTTTGGGTGGAGATGGTAAAATGTTTGAAACTAGAGATATTTGCACCACACTGTGAATGTTCTCTAATTGCCACTGAAACATTTTAAAATGGCTGGTTTTATGTTTCATGATAATCAGAAGTACCTTACCAATGTTTGTTAAGTATGGAGGCTCATTTATCTCTGCTACCATGGTTCATAGGATGCTTTTTTTCTGGTGATACTCCATTTAAAAAAATCCTTACCTGCTTAGGTAATTGTAGTGCATTTCAAGGTTCTCTAATTTGTCGGCCATTTTATAGGGTTGCTGCAGTGCTCGGGAAATCTGTGCTTTGAGATCTTCTTGAAGCCATGGATTAATGTTAGATATGCCTAAGTATAAGGGGGCTTCTAAAATTTCATGGAAAATTCCATTGTCTTTTAGTTAATTTTGTTTTTTCCACAAACTCGAAGTCTTATCACGTTAGCATTAATATTTGTACTTTTCTAGTTTGTCAGCTGGCAGAGCTGAGTGAGGGCATGGATTCTTTTAGCCATGTGAATAGATGTAGTTTCTGGGGGAAAGCCTTTTCTGAATAAATTCAAACTCGGATTATTATAGCCTCTTTGGCAGTTTTTAGCTCCTCTCTTTGTGTCATAAATCTACAGTTATATTGGGGATACCTCAAAGGTCAGTCTGGGAGAATTGTGCAGGATGTTGATAGTCTTAATGAAGGTTAGTAATTTGGGGGTAACAGGACAGTGGCTGGGCTTGGAATGTGAAGGGGGAAGCAACTTAGAAAAATAAACTTTTCTTGATATATCATTAATATTGTTTGATATATGAAAAGGCTTTCATAAGAAAACCAACATTTGAAGAGCTTTAGTTAAGCCTAATTTTTCCTATTGCCCTTCCTTCTATAGAAAGGAAGATAGTTTAGGTCTAAAAGAGCATTTAATAGTGGTGGTGTTCTGAATTTGGAAAAGACGCAATCAAGAACAGCTGTTAAAGGAATGATATAAGGTGTAAGTAAAGTGAAATATTTCAGTCAACATTGTTTTATAAAATGGCAATCAACCATGAACATTATTAGCTTATCTTTTTTTTCCTTCAAGAATCTCTTCAAAAACAAGTTATATTAAAAGAAGGAATTAAGGGTATGTAAGAAAAAGCACTAAGAGTTAGGATAATCAGTAATGTTATAGAGAAAACCCATCTAATTTTCCTAATTTGCTATATTATTTGAGTAGCAATTTATAGTTAAGGGTTATTAATGTGCTTTTATATGTATGTACTTAGGCTTTTACAGATGTGTAATTAATAATTTCAATAGACTAATGTGTCTACATTTACCATTTGAATAAGTTACTAATTTAATAAAGAAGAAAATATTTTTTAAATCATTTTATTAGGGGCTCATACAACTCATATCATAATCCATACATACATCAATTGTGTAAAGCACATTTGTACATTTATTGCCCTCATCATTCTCAAAACATTTGCTCTCCACCTAAGCCTCTGGCATCAGCTCCTCATTTTTTCCCCCTCCCTCCCTGCTCCCCACCCTCCCCCCCAGAAGGAAATTTACACATACCTTTCTAGTGCAATTAACCAGCTTGTACCAAAATAGCCAATTTTCTTTTCTCCAGATGGAAGCGAAACCTGAAAGACACAAGACAAGGAATTGTTTAGTCACTTTCATGAGCACATCCCCCCCCCCCTTTCAACAAGTTTCAGGAAGCACAAAAACAACCCTGTGGAGCAAGCCACGAATCTTGCTGTTAGCAGCCCAGTACTTAGCCCGTTGCATCACTAGGGATCCTTTTGCAATTAAAAATAGTGACTTTTCACAAGATTGGTTGTATTTTTATAGGGAAATTTTAAATCGAAAAGATAACATTCATGGTACCAGAGAAATCCAAGCTCATTGTTTTCTAGTCAATTCCAACTGAGCAACCCCATGGAAGAGTAGAACTGTCCCATAGGGTTTCCAAGTCTGTGGGTCTTTACGGAAACAGTACTACGTCTTTTTCCCATGGAGTGCCTTGTGGCTATCACATACTTAGGTTACTTTTGTTCATCGTGACTGCCACTTGGGATGGCAGAGATTGAATCATCCTGTCCTGTTTTAACAGTGGCTTTTACATTGAAGAACCATTAACTATAAATAAGCTTCAAGGAATAGATTAACCACACAGACGGACCAAAGGAAATTAGAGCAATGAGGCAGGTGGGTGTGACAGAGGGAGGGCAGAGCCCCTGAGATTGGCTATTTGGGATGAGCAGTAGGTCTGTGGTGTGAGCTACCACAGGAAGGGGGGGGATGTATCCCTAGCACTGTGATTGAAACAACCGTTTCCTTGACTGGGCTGGGACTCTAGGAAATCAAGAGCTGAGTGATCTCCCCCCACCCCACCCCTCAAAAGACCCAAATGTTGCCTCTTCAGGTGATTTTTGTTGCTTGCCTTCATTACCTTAACTCTGATCCTTTTATAAAGCAAGGGAGAATAGGCTTTTTAAAAGAATAACATTTCATGCTACAAGACCATTCAATACAATTATTTTATTTTGTAAAGTATTGTAGGTTCTTAAATATTTGAGACAATTTTATGTGTTAAAACCTTCATTACAGAATGTTCTGTGTACATTAGCTTCTCTATTTAAGCCCTATGATTAGAGGAGTGAAAACAGCTACTTTGGAAGTTCTGATGACATATTACAAAGGCAAGTTTCAAAACAATCCTAAATGTTTCTCCTTGTAGTGTAAGATTTTTCTTTTTAAAGAAGCTTTCTAAATTCTGTTCATTTTCTGGGCAGATTTTCAGAATTTCTTAAATTCATTTCATAGGGAAATAATGTGTATATATATACATACACACATATATAAATGCTTTTAAAGTCTTGTATTTTAATCTGATTTTAATTTTAAGTGCTGTTTTAAGTATACTGCTTATATTAAAAGACGATAATGACCAGAGACTTCCAAAAACAAAACTTACTGCCATCAAGTCAATTCCAACTCATAGCAGCCTTATAGGATAAAGTAGAACTGCCTCTGGGTATCAGAAATTAACTGCAATAGTAGGAATCTCTCTAGGAGGAACGGCAGGTGGCTTTGAACTGCTGACCTGGTAGCATCTCAACACATAACCCAATACACCACTAGCTAAATAAAGCCTTAGTACATTATAGAACAGCTATAAATGACAGATATTTTTAACCTAATTTAATTATCAATATACAAATAAATCGCTTCAGCATTATTAGTGGGGTTTGGGGGTGGGGGAACATTATTGAACACAATTTTCTGTTTTTACTGAAATCTCAGTATCCTAAGAAGTTGGTAACTTAATATTGAATCTGCACTTCGTGACTAGTTATTTTGATACTAATTTATTTGCATCCTGAATTCCAACTTTTTAAAGATAGGTATTTTATTGTAAATTACCAGGTTTGGTGGGGGGGCGCTTACATTTCATACTTGAATGAGAACATACTGATACTTGGAGTGCATTCTAACCTTTGGAGCTTGTACAGCTAAGCCCCATATGAATGCGGCGCACTTTAGTTGCATGTCTGGGCCCCGTTCCTTGTGGAACAACATTGGTATAAACAGTGGGCAGTGTACATGCAGGGAGGGGACCGAGTCTGGACCACATTGCTCAATTCAATCAACAATGATAAGCCTCTGCCTCCCACATTTACCTAGCCCTGGAGTTCTTGTCATCTCTAGCCCTACATATCACAGATACTTCCTCTATGGCAGTCAGTGCTGGGATGCCCAGATTTACTTGGTAATTTCCTTTTATGATGCGTCCTTTGCCTCACCCCCACCCCACACCAGGTAAGCTGGCACTTCAAGAAGGCTCTGGTGGTAGGTGAGGGCTGTGTGTTGCTCCCAGGCATTACTTGGCCAGTTGGTAGTGGTCTAAGACATGGCCAGCCACTCCTTGAAGGCAAGGTACGGGGAGAGCACTTGGGGAAGTAGCTCTTGTGGGCGGTGTGGGAGGGGAAGGTCTTGTTAGGGCCTGGATAGGTGTAGACCCATAAGTCTCTGTGTATATCGCACGGGTGCACCCTTGCATGAGTCCCTCAGGGTTCACCTGTACATGTTTTACAAAATAAAGTTCATGGGAAAATTGTTATCTTTTCATTTTGTTTCCGTGAGCTTTTTTGGAATCACTCACCACCACCATCTAGCGTGTCTGCTCTGCCTGTGTGTCTATGCGGTGCAGGCATACCTATGTATGTACTTCACACCTTTGCCGATGTAGAGCTGCCCACCCTTCAAAAGACTGAGGTGTACGTAGTAGAGCTGCTGCTTTTTCAGCACAGTGATCTGGGCACGCCTCACACTGCGCAGTTCAGTCATACAGATTGTCTTTTGTGAGTTTAACTGTCAGAAAATGAATTTATGTTCCCAACCACCACTTGGGGCCCCAAGGCTGCACGGCTTAGGCTCTGGCAGACTGAGGAGGCATTGGTTCAGACTTTGGAGCCCCAAGACGGTCACCGAAGGTTCACTGTTGGAGAGTCAGTGAGGGTGGCTCCTACAGACTGACGAGACGAACTGCATTTCGGAGACGTGGCCGGTTTTCTGGGGCTCTGAAGCCCGGGAAGGGATCAATCATGTAGAGATTGATAAAGGACACATGCTTCTGATTTAGGTCTTGACCAAAGACGCAAGACAAATGGTGACGAGTCGGGTCTGATGGGTCAATCCTGGGTTTCAGGAAGATCTTGTTTGTGCTCCATCCCTCTCCACAGACTCGGTGTTGCACACAGCTTGGGAGCAGTTTCCGGTGAACCCCCAGGCAGAGACACGGCTGTGGATTGAGCACTCTGACGGCTCTTCACCTTACCATACTGAACGTCCATCTCAAGATTGGGCAGGTGAGAATGGCAGGGGAGGACTTTGCTGGACTGGGAGATGGGGATCACCTGGCAGTGCTTGGGTTGGGGGAAGTGAGAGCTAGGTACCCATAACGCCTTTCATGACTCATTCCTTTTCTTTTTTTTCTTTCTCCAATCCAAGTGATCGTCATGGAGACCCGAGACAAAGATGGCACTTCGCCACCGAGCTCAAAGAAGTACGTCCTGTGAGCCTTGGGGTGTCTGGTCCAAAGTGGGATTCCACCATAGGAAATGTGGCGGAATTGTAGGAGGATTGAGCCTGTGAGCAAATTTCCCATGCATGTAGTAGTCCCTCAGCTGATGGTAATTTTCATCCAACCCCAGGAAGAATGTGTCAAAGGAAGAGGAAGAGCTCCAGGGCCAGCCGGGCATCTGTGGCCTCACCAATCTGGGCAACACGTGCTTCATGAATTCAGCTCTGCAGGTTAGCCCATTGGGGCTGTGTCTGGTAGCCAGATGAGCTTCAAGAGCTGGGGTTGGGGGTGGAACTCTAGGGGACCGGAGGCTGAGGGCCCCCACTCATACAGGGCAAGGGGAGGTTGGAGCTAGGGTCCCACAAATCTGAATTGACATGCCCCCATTCTTGAAACCTCGATTCCTCCCTCTGCTGGTCCCCTGCGTTCCTTTTTCCCTCTCCTTTGCCACCACCTTCTGCTGATGATTGATTTCTTGGTTCTCCCATCCCCTGTCCCTTCTTTCTTCATCCTTTTTGTGACTGCCTCGATTCCTTTTTCTTTGTTCCCATCATGGCCGCCGCCTCTCTCCTCTGCCTCACTTACCTGGCACCTGCCTACTGCAGTGCCTCAGCAATGTGCCACAGCTCACCGAGTACTTCATCACCAATCGCTACCTGGAGGAGCTCAACTTCGGCAATCCGCTGGGCATGAAGGGTGAGATTGCAGAGGCCTACGCAGACCTGGTGAAGCAGGCATGGTCTGGCCAACACTGCTCCATTGTGCCCCACGCGTTTAAGGTGAGAGTCACCTGGGTGCCCCTCTCTCTCTCCCATAACATACATTTCTCATGGGTCTCTTTAACTTTTGTCTTTCATGGCCTTATTCCCTCTCCCAGACCAAGGTGGGCCACTTTGCATCCCAGTTTCTGGGCTATCAGCAGCACGACTCTCAGGAGCTGCTGTCATTCCTCCTTGATGGGCTTCATGAGGACCTCAATCGAGTCAAGAAGAAAGAGTATGTGGAGCTTTGTGATGCTGCTGGGCGCCCTGATCTGGTACGTTGTTTTGAGAATCCCATCCACTAGCTCTGGTTCTCTCCAGAGCACTCATCCCGAGACTCCCCCATTAAAGCTGCTACAATCTCGTGCCTTAGGGAGTCACTATCCTCCTCCCTGGGATGTGCAGCACCCACCACCATTCTCTGTTCAATTTTTTTCATCCTGAACTTACCTCTTATTCCAGTCCCAACCTTAGTTCCAATACCACTTTGTGTTCCCTTACTCAACCCAGTCTCCTGCACAAATTCAATCCCATCCCTAATAGTGAACAGTATCCCTGGCTGTAACTCTACTTCTTGACCTCAGTAATGGTCCTGACATTAAGCTGTACTCCATATGTGTATACTCCAAATCCCTGTCAAAGCTCCCCCTACCTTGACCGTGTTGGCAGGTGGTGGCTGAGGAGGCTTGGTATAACCATAAGCGGCGGAACAACTCTGTGATTGTGGACACTTTCCACGGCCTCTTCAAGTCGACGCTGGTGTGCCCTGATTGTGGCAATGTGTCTGTGACCTTCGACCCCTTCTGCTACCTCAGCGTTCCGCTGCCTGTCAACCCCAAGAGGGTCATGGAGGTCTTCTACGTCTCCATGGATCCCCGCCGCAAGCCAGAGCAGGTATGGGAGGAATAGCACCATGGGGGCTAATGATGAAGGACGTGTGGTTGGAGTTTGTTTATGACTGAAACCCACCACACACCTCTTCTGATCTTTTCTGTATATGTATTCTCCCAACAGCACCGGCTTATTGTTCCCAAGAAAGGCAAAGTCTCGGATCTGTGTGTGGCCCTGTCCAAGCACACTGGTGTCCCGCCAGACAGGGTGAGGATCTACAGATGGAGGGAGGGCGGGATTCAGGAGTAGGGATGGAGAGACCTTTGAAGACTGACTAGTCCTCTCTCTGCATCCCCATCCCAGATGATGGTGGCCGATGTCTTCAGTCACCGCTTCTATAAGATTTATCAGCTGGATGACCCTCTGAGTAGCATCTTAGACCGAGATGATATCTTCATGTGAGTGAGGGGGCCTAGGGATATGGTTGTTCTTCAGGAACTTTCTCATCTTTCTTTTGTATGGCCCCATCTTAACCACCTTATCTTTTCCCTTCTCTTCCTTAGTCACTGGACGCCAACCCCGAGCAGGGCCTTAGCCGGGCAGAACACTTGGAGGGTTCGGCGGGGGTGGGGCTGGACAAGGGTCTTTTGTACAGGATAGCCTCAAGGTTTTCTTCCTTATTACATGAAGGATGCTACTTTCTAGGAATGTATTAGTTACATAATGATCTGAACTCCTTATGGCAATCCTCCAAAAAATTCATTTTCTGAGTTTTGTTAATTTTGTTGAACATCCAGCAAAACATAAACCAATTCAAATTTCTCCAAGTACAATTTTATGACACTGGTTTCATGCTTTTGAGTTATGCTACCCTTCTCACCCTCCTTGAAGATGCCTGTCTAATCTTCCAGGTTACTCTTGTCCTAGATCCCATGTAGACAATTCTTAACACAGCATAATGCTCAAGACAGATCTTTTTTACTGGTAAGCTAAACTCACGGGCAGTTCAACCCTGTCCAACAGGGAGGGTCACTAGGATCAGAATTGACAATGTGATGGCAGTGAGTTTGAGTGTTTGAGTCATCTGCTGGTGAACATTTAGGTGATTTCTACCTTTTTCAGATCGTGAATGCCGTTGCAATCAGCATAGCTGCCCGCACGGCTTCCGCAGTGGAATTGCTGAGTCATATGGCCGTCCTAGTGATGGTTTTTTGAGGAACGTCCACTGTTTTACACATTGGCTGTGCCATTTTGCATCCCTGCCTGCAGTGGATAAGCGCTCCAGTTTTTCCACATAGTGGGCAACATTTGTTGTTTGTTGTTACCCCGCCATCCTGCTGAGAATAACATGATACTTTGTTGCTGGTTTGGGGTTGCATCCTGCTGCCACCTACTATATGTTGAACATCTAGTTTTGCTTATGTTCTGATTGGATTATTTGTGGTTTTGTTGCTCCAGCTGTCAAAGTTTTATATATTTTTTTGGTTGTTCGATGTTTGTCAGGTATACACAAGGGTTTCAGAAATCGTGGGAAAATTCCACCCCCACCCCCCAAACTCTTTGAAGCTCTTTCATAAGATTTCTGAATATAGCCTCCTGATGGTAAATTCAGGCAGTCTTTTGATGAACAAGAATTTAAAATTTTTATCTCTTCAGTCTTCTGCTATTGGTGCTTTGTTAGATAATCCATTGAGAAACGCGAGGCCTGGCAGTGTTGCCCCTGCTTTTCTGCTAAGAACATTCTTGGTTTTAGTTTGTAAATTTAGATCCTTAATTAGTCTATTTTAATTTGATTTTATGTATGGTGAAAGGCATGGATCCTATTTTTTCTGCATGCGGAAATCCAGTTTTACCACCACTATTGAAGACTGTCCTCTTTTTCCATCAAATGGATTTAGCACTGTTATCAAAAATCTATTGCAGGTGTATTTCTGAACTCAGTTCTTTTTTTAAAAGTTTTATTTATTTTTTATTTTTATTTTTTTAAATCATTTTATCAGTGGCTCATACAACTCTTATCACAACCCATACACACATCAATTGTGTAAAGCGCATTTGTACATTCATTGCCCTCATCATTCTCAAAACGTTTTCTCTCCACTTAAATCCCCGGCATTAGGTCCTCATTTTTCCCCTCCCTCCCTGCTCCCCCCTCCCTCATGAGCCCTTGATAGTTTATAAATGGGTATTGAACTCTTAGTTCTATTCCAGTGGTCTGTGTTTCTTTGTGATGCCAGTAAGGAGCTGTTTGGATTACTATAGCTGCATGTCAAGCTCCACACCCCCTGCCATCTAGTCTATTCCGACTATGGTGATCCTGTAGGACAGGGTAGAACTGCCTCTGTGGGTTTCCAAGATGGTAGCTCTTTACGGGAGTAGTAGAAAGCCCTGTCTACCGCTGAGTGGCTGGTGGTTTTGAACTGCTGACCTTGCAGTTCAAAGCCCAACTCCTAACCACTACGCCACCAGGGTTCCTTATAGTATGTTTTAGAAATCAGTAAATGTGAGAATCCTACAACTTGGTTCTCTTTTAACATTGTTTTAGCTATTCAGGGCACTTTGCCATTCCATATGATGTTTGAAGATTAGTTAAAAAGGTGTTTTAAAATAGCTAACACTAAGATGTGTTCTTGACACGAGATCATTCAGGAAAAAGAAAAACTAAAATTTTAAGTAAAAACTAAATTTAGTGCTTTTTAAGTAGAACTAAATTAAGTAGTGCTTTTTAAGTAGAACAGTTCTTTGTAACCCAAGCAGTTGTTGCTGTTCAAAAAAAGGAAATTAATACGAAAAAAAGCATTTAAAGACAAAAAGCATTTAACCCCCCTTTTCACTGAAAATTTCTGTTAATCCCCTTAGTACTCTGACAATGATAAAATATTTTAAATAATATGCACAAAATGCACACACATGTAGCTAATGGTTTTTTAAAAGCACAAAACATTGAAAGATATTTCACATCTCTTAAAAATCCTTATCAACCTGTGGGGGGTAAGTAGATGGAACAGGGAGGTAGAGGCCGGGGCTGCTCCTTTGGATATCCTGATAAGGCTGGACCTGATGCTCACTTCCCACAGCTATGAGGTGTCACCCAGGGCTGGGAACGACGAGGGCATGAGAGAGGATATTGTGCTGCCTATCTACCTGCGGGAGCGCTCTCCAGCCCGAGATTTCAACAATTCTTACTATGGCCTGATGCTTTTTGGGCACCCTCTCCTGCTCTCTGTGCCCCGTGACCGGCTTACCTGGGATGCTTTGTATCACATCCTGCTGTACCGCCTCTCGTGAGTATATCCCTTCCCTGAGGGAGAAGGGGACAGGGAATTTGAAACAGACCCGGGTCTCTAGCTGCTTATTTCATAGTATTCCTTCCACATCCAAAAGACAGCTGAAACTTAACAGGGCCCTAGGATGATTTAACCTAGGTGGGAACTTCGCGTGTAGGCTTGGCTTCTAAACTTTTGGGTTCCCCACCCTGAACCACAGGCCATTTCATCTGGTGCTTAATTTACTCTTATGCGGAGGCCTAAGTGTTTTTACTGATAAATTTTCATTGTAGTTCAAATCTAGATTCCTTTCTGTGGCAAAGTCATACGTTTTCGGGTTTAGTCTCTCCTGTCTTATAAGTCCACCCAGAGGCCACCCCTGTCCAACTTTGTGTTTGTTTCCTAGTGGCTTCACATTCTTAAGGGCCAAACTCCTTACTGTTAGCACACAACTAGTATTATCAAACCTCTTCATGTGCTACCGCCTGCAGCCTTCTTGGTTCATAGTGAACTACTACTTAATGTGTAGGTTTACCAGTCGCATCCCTTCATAATTACAATGAAACCCCAGATGCTGCGCATTGCCGCTCTTGTGGCCCTCACCTGAGCAGCACCTCTCCTTTCTTGGCAGGCGCTATGTGGCCAGGCCCAGCTCTGATGATGACGATGACGGGGATGACAAAGGTAAAGAGGAGGAGGGAGAGGGGCTCCACAAAGATAAGGGCCTGTACAAATGACCTCATGGGTTAAGGGAGGAGGGGGAGGAGGTTTATCTGCAGTAGGGCTTCCTGTACATGGTCTGTCTGGTTATACATTGTTCCTGTGCCCCTTGGGGTTCAGAAAGGTCCATATCTGACATTTCCCCCTATCTAAGGAGATGGCGGGAATAAGGGTAACAACCCCTCCAAGTCTGGACAAACCGCTGGAGGCAACCCTCAAGACCCTGGCCTGGACCAGGCTGGGCCCAGCTCTGGAGTCATGGGCAGGAACCGGGCTCCTGCAGACAACTCCCCTGGACCTTCTAACTGGCCTCAGAGATCTCGGCGCAAGCACCTGTTTACCCTGCAGACCGTGAATTCCAACGGGACCAGTGACCGCCTGACCTTCAATGAAGATGGCCATGGTGTCTCCTTCAGCTGTGAGCCAGGGTTGGGAGGTGGGTGGCGGGTTTTCCTAGCAACAGGTCTTCCTGACCACCCACCCCTCACCTACAGCCCAGCCGTACATTGCCATCGACTGGGAGCCAGACATGAAGAAGCGTTACTACAACGAGGTGGAAGCGGAGGTAAAAGAGGTCCCAGGATGGGGGAGCACTTACATCTTGTACCTCCTCAACTTCTTTCACATATTCCCTGTCCCAACTCCTTCAGCCGTGAACACAGATAGACTCAGGTCCAGGTCCAACCTAGCTTTGGAACCTGAACATCCACTAAGAACTTCAGGGCCTCAAGTTTCTAGCTTCAGAAATCCATATTGTTGACCACTTGGAATATGTCTTCCATGTCTGCTTCACTCCTTATTAATCTACCTGTCATAAAAACCAGCTGTCCACTCACCCCACTCTAGGGCTACGTGAAGCATGAATGTGTTAGCTATGTGCTGAAGAAAGCTCCGGTGAAGCTGCAGGAGTGCATTGAGCTCTTCACCACTGTTGAGACTCTGGAGAAAGAAAACCCTTGGTAAGTAAGGAACAAGGATGGGAGCAAATAGGGGTTCATGGTGGATGTGACTACACGTTACCTCTTTTCAGTACATTTCCCTTTCCCTCCACTCAAGCTCCTGCCACACTTGCCATCAATACCATAGCATAGTCCCACTACAGGGCTGCTTGTGCTGTCTGGAATGCTCTTCCCTCAGTTGTCGGTAGGCTTCTATTCCTTTACGTGGGTCTGTGATCAAATGTCACCTTTTCAGAGAGCTCTTCTCTTACTGCCTTGTTAAAAAACCATCCCCTCCACCCATCCATCCCCTCTCTGTTCCTCCTCCTCACTCTTCCTGGTCAAACCTTTGTCTTTAGCTCAATAATAGCACACAAGGTTGCGTCATACATTCCTTTTTGCAATATTGCTTGCCTTTGTTGTAGAATAAACTCCCTAAAGGTAAAGACTTAAGTTCACTGTGTGTTTAGTCTTCACTGCTTACACTAATGTTGGGTGTCCAGTAGATGCCCAATAGATTGCAGAGTAAACAAAACATAAGAACCAAAAAGATAAACCCAGTCTCAAAAATAAGACCAGCATCTCCATGTACCAGAAATGGAGCAGAAAGGATTAAACAACGGACTAAACAATAGTTAATCAAGTATATGGTGAATAAATGAAAGTTAAAACATGAGACGAAAACTAAGCGAGAAAGGGGCAGGCTCCAAATAGCACAGAATCTTACATATAAAAGGTAATAGATAAATTTATGAATGAATGATAAGATTTTAACATGTAAGGAGAGCAAACCAGGGTTTTGATAAAAGTAAGACCCAGCATCTCTCTGCACCAGTAACAAACAAAGACCACAAACTAGGTTCCTTCCGAGAAGGTCCGTTTACTACCTTGGGCCCTGCCCTGTCTGTAGGTACTGCCCTAACTGTAAGCAGCACCGGCTGGCCACCAAGAAACTGGATCTGTGGATGCTGCCCGAGATCTTGATCATCCACCTGAAGCGCTTTTCTTACACCAAGTTCTCCCGAGAGAAGCTGGACCTCCTCGTGGAGTTTCCTATCCGGTAGGGGGTGCTTAAGGTGGGGGAGGGTGTTGACTGAGGAGTGACCGCGTGCACCATTATTAACCCTCTTTCTACCCTCAGGGACTTGGATCTCTCTGAGTTTGTCATCAAACCCCAGAGCGAATCTGAGCCAGGACTTTACAAATACGATCTCATTGCGGTTTCAAACCATTACGGAGGCCTGCGTGATGGTCACTGTATGTACCAGGCTGTGGGCAGGGGCTTCCCTGGGCAAGGGTGGGCATCTAAGCTGGGGTGTGTGAGGATGGTCTCTAGGAGGTGACTTAAGAATGTCAACCGATGCTGAGGTTGTCATCAGGGTAGGAGGAATGAGTGAGTCAGGATGCAACCTTGGAGGCATAAACGTATGGACAACTTTCTCCTCTGTTCCAGACACTACATTTGCCTGCAACAAGGACAGTGGCCAGTGGCACTACTTTGATGACAACAGTGTCTCTCCAGTGACTGAGGATGAGGTTGAGGTGTGATTTCCATCTTATTTAATTCC
>NW_022103916.1:5948332-5958283 GCF_000313985.2 Echinops telfairi | reverse complement strand
CCAGGCCGAGGGAGCCCAGGCCGAGGGAGGCCAGCCTGAGGGAGGCCAGGCCGAGGGAGCCCAGCCCAACTTCTCTGGCCCCCCAGAGCCCCCAGTTTGCTCCCCACCCAACTGTGAGAACATGGATGTCAACTGAGGCGCTCTACGTCCTACTGCCCTGAAGGAAACCCTCTTTATCATCTCCCCCTGTGTCTGCCACCTGTTCTCTTAATGCGCATTAAGTGTCCCCTGTCCCCTGAGTATTTCAGGCTCAGTCGTGGCCACTGTTGTCAATGTGCCGCTATATTGCTCCTCCCTGAGGGGAAGAGACCCATCTCTTCCCCAGGCAGGTTTTCAGGCTCGTGTTGTTTCCTCCTTGGAGCGACAGCTCTCGTTTTGGTTTTTATTTATGGTTGTTCTTTGCTTCGTTCCTTAACTTTTGGGGAGTTCTAGTGGGGTGGGTGTGTATCTGAACACAGTGTATTTTCTTATTGATAGCTTGTATCCTTGGCTGTATATAAAGCTCCCGTCTGTTCCTCACAGTGCCGTGTGTCTTGTCTTGTTTTTCATGCGCTTAATAAGCACCGACTGTATGTTGAACTGTGTACGGTGTGCTTATTGAATGCCAGCTGTGTGATGGGTGCTGCTCTGAGTGTGGTGGAGCACTGAGTGTGTGGGAAGTGTGTTTCCAAGTAAAAACACCGTTTGTGTGCCAGACACTATTCCAAGCACCAACGTACACCCAGTATTTTCCAGAGCATTTTACAAATCCTCACAATTTCATGAGGGAGTTATCCCCACTTCAGATGGGGAAAACTGAGGAACAAAAGAATCAGGTAATTAAGGGCTTTCAGGAAGTCATTATAGCTCAATCACACATTGCACTGGAGTCAATCCTGAGAGGAGGCGTCTGGTAGGAGTGAGACCTTGTGTGTGGGGTGTGTGTCTGAACAGGAATGCAAATCTTCCTATGGACATGACTTGGCCTCTACAGCAGATGTGGAGAGGATCCACACTCAGACTGGCCAACCCGACAGCAAATCTGTTGCCCCAATATCTGACATACCTCTAACCATGACCCATTCTCCCTTAGTAGGCAGGATCCCTCCAGCCTTACCCCAGAGGTAAGATGGAGTGCCTACTACACAGTGGGTATGGAAAAGATGAAAACCATAGTGTGTCCGAGCACAAGGTGCCATTTACGCACCCAATCTCTCCCACAAGATTCCTCCAATTGAAGCCAACTATGTAACTTTTGAGAAATGAGGCTCCCAACAACCGGGGGCCAGAAGGGAACAAATGTTTAGTATCTACACATAAATAAGCTATCCAACCCGTCACTAAAGGAAATCCTGCTCAGTGGCAATTGAGAGAGCATTGCCCTAGTAAAGGCCTTAACCCCGCCCCCTCCTACACAGTCTGCTGCCTTTGCATTGAACCTGGAAAGAAACTCAGTTCTGGGATTGCCACTTACAAGCCCCCAAGTATACTGTTGACTCGGGAAAGAATCATGGTTGCTAGTAAGCTCTCAGACAACCCAAAACAGGAAGTAACTGGTTTCCATATATAAGCATGCCTATGGCAAAGTGATTTACACGCTGGGTGCTTAACCAAAAGCTTAAATCACACAGTTCTAAACCACAAGCCACTCCGGGAGGAAGATGACGCTTGTTTATTTCAGTAAGGTTCTGTGCCATCCTCACAGGTGTGGGTTCGTGGTTGCAGTCACTGTCAAATCTTACCTCTTTCAATGCCCTACTTTACCAACGATGCCCTTTTCTAGGGATTGGTTTCTCCTCAGGACACAGCCAATGTACCTAACACAAGGTCGCCATCGCTTCCAAGAAGCATTCTGACTACTTATTCCAAGACAGATTTGGTGGTTTTTCTGACAGCCCCTGGTATTTTCCATAGTCTTTGCCAGCACCGTAATTCAAACACATCGATCCTTCTGTGATCGTTCATATTCAATTGTCCAGCTTTCACATGCATATGAAGTGATTGAAAAAGACCTTGGCTTAAATATATCATGGCCTAGGTCAGGCATGCCTTAGTCCTCAAAGTGATATCCTGGCTCTTCAATTCTTTTTAAATTAAAAAAAAATTTTTTATTAAGGGCTCATACAACTCATCACAATCCATACATATCAGTTGTGTAGAGCACATTTGTACATTCATTGCCCTCATCATTCTCAAAATATTTGCTCTCCAAGTAAGCCCCTGGCATCAGCTCCTCATTTTTACCCGTCCCTCATGAACCATTAATTTATAAATTATTATTTTGTCATCTCTTCCACTGTCCAACATCTCCGTTCACCCACTTTTCTGTTGTCCGTCCCCCAGGGAGGAGGTTATATGTAGATCCTTGTAATTGGTTCCCCCGTTCCAAACCCACCCTCCAGGTATCGCCACTCTTACCACTGGTCCTGAAGGGATCATCTGTCTGGATTCCCTGTGTTTTCAGCTCCTATCTGTACCAGTGTACATCCTCTGGTCTAGCCAGACTTGTAAGGTAGAATTGGGATCATGATAGTTGGGGGGGCGGGGGAAGCATTTAGGAACTAGAGGAAAGTTGTATTTCTCATCGTTGCTACATCGCACCCTGACTGGCTCATCTCCTTCCCAAGACCGTTCCGTAAGCGGATGTCCAATTGCATACAGATAGGCTGTGGGTCTCCACTCCGCAATCCCCCTCATTCATAATGATGTGATTTTTTGTTCTGATGATGCCTGATACCTGAGCCCTTCGACACCTCGTGATCTCACAGGCTGGTGTGCTTCTTCCATGTGGGCTTTGTTGCTTCTGAGCTAGATGGCCACATGTTGACCCTGCTCTTCAATTTTTTAAAGAGTTCTTGTGCAAGCAGATTGGACCAGTGCAATATGTCCATTGATTTCGTGACTACTGCTTCCGAGAGAACTTTTTTGTAGATCCAAGCAAGGTCAAATCCTTGACAACTGCAATTTTTACTCCATTTATTATGATGGTCCAGTTGTGAGCATTTGGGTTTTCTTTACATTGAGTTGGAATCCATACTAAAGGCTGTAGACCTTGATCTTCAGAAAGTATTTCAAGTCCTCTTGGCTTTTAGCCAGCAAAGTTGTGTCATCTGCATATTGTACGTTGTTAATAAACCTTCCTCCAATCCTGATGCTGCACTTAAAATAGTTCAACTCCTTGGGCTATCTACTCAACATACAGATTCAATAAGTATTGTGAAAGGATACAACCCTGACAGACATTTTACCTGATTTTACACCATGCGGTTTTGCCTTATTCTGTTCAAACGACTGCCTCTTGATCTATGTACAGGTTCCACATAAGTACAATGAAATGTTCTGGCATTCACATTCTTCTCACTGCTATCCAGAGTTTATGATCCACATCATCAGACGCTTTTGCATGGCCCATAAAACACAAGTAAACATCTTGGTACTCTATTTTGAGCCAAGATCCATCCGACCTCAGCCATGATAATCCTGCATTCCATACCCTCTTCTGAATTTGGTTTGAAGTTTTAGCAGCTTCTGGTTGATGCACTGCTCCAACCATTCTTGAAGACTCAAGCAAGACTTTCCTTGCATGATATTGATGATACCATGGTGTATTTTCGCCATCCATTGGCTCTTTGGATGCGTACAAATATGGAACTCTTCCAGTCAGCTTCTAGATTTCTTGGCATGGATGGGTGAGTGTGAGAGCCTGCAGTGTTTCATCGGTTGGTTGAAACATTTCAGGTTGCTACTCTCAATTCCTGGAGCCTTGTTTTCAACTAATGCCGTCAGTGCAGGTTGGGCTTATTCTTCTTTAAGGACCCTTGGTTCTGAATCATATCCTCTCTCTTGAAATGATCGAATGTAGACCGGTTCTGTTTGGTACTTTGTATATTCCTTCCATTGTCTGCATCTTTCAATATTTTGCCTCTAGAATCTTTCAACATGGCAATTTGAGGCTTGAATTTTATTTTGTTCAGTTCTTTCAGCTTGACATATTCTGAGTATGTTCTTCGTTTTGGTTCCTTGACTCTAGGTCTTTGCACATTTCGTTATAATAATTCACTTGGTCTTCTTGAACTGTCCTTTGAAATGTTCTGTTCAGCTCTTTGAGTTCATCATTTCTTCCATTTGCTTTAGCTGCGCTCTGATCAAGAGCAAGCTTCAGAGTCTCTTCTGGCATCCACTTTGATCATTTAGAGGGCAGGATTCCGAGGTTAATTTTATTTTGGTCTCATGAACAAACCACTCTTTCCTAACATTTCAAATCCCCAGAGTGGATAGGATCCACTTCCGTTGGAGGGAAGTTTCATTGATCTCACTCTCAGAATGCTGTGCTGAGGCCCTGGGTTAGCAATGTATTACTACACTCCGTTGACTTGTACTCAAGGACTGCTACAAGAATAAACTGGCTTGGATTTCTCAGAGACAGACTGGAACTGGGTGGTAAATGCTTTGTTTTAAAAAATTTGTTGTACCGCCAACGCATCCGTTTCGCAGGAAGCCCTCTGTGTAGCTATCCCTATCTTTTGTTCTCTTGTTTTCCCCCACCTCCCTTCCTGCCTTCTCCCTGCCTCTTGTCATAGTCTTCAGAGTCCACTTTTTTTTAATGAAAAGATCATTTTACTGGGGCCTCTGACAGCTCTTATAACAATCCATACATCAATTGTATCAAGCATATTTGTATATATGTTATCACCATTATTTTCTAGACATTCTATCGAGTCTTTGGTATCAGCTCCTCTTTGCTCCCCACCCCGTGACTCCTTGATAAATTATAAATTATTATTTTCACGTCTTACACCGACTGCTGACCCCCTTCCCCCATGGTTTCTGTTGTTTGTCTCCCTGGAGGGGGGTGTGTTTGGTTATATGGCGATCATTGTGATTGGTTCCCGCTTCTTCCCCTCCTCTCCTCACCTCTTCCCTACCCTTCTGGTATCACTGCCCCCCTTCTTGTTCCTGGATTCCGTGTGTCGTGAGCTCTTATTTCTTATCTGTACCTGTGTACATGCTCCGGTCTAGCCTGAAGTGAAAGGCAGGACTGGGGTCATGGTAGTGGGGTACGGGGGGAGGAGGGGAGGAAGCTTTAAGGAACCAGGGGAAAAATGTGTTTCATCAGTGCTATACTGTGCCCTGGTTGACTCATCCCTTCCTTGTAACCCTTCTGTGAGGAGATGTCCCATTGTCCACAGAAGGGTTTTGGGTCTCTGCTCCAAAACCCTCGTTCTCAACAGCATGTTCTTGTTTGTTTTGGGTCCTCTGATGCCTGTTGCCTGATCCCGTCGACACCTCATGGTCACACAAGGCTGGTGTGCTTCTTCAATGTGGGCTTGTTGCTTCTTGGCTAGATGGCCGCTTGTTTAACGTCAAGCCTTTAAAACCCCAGATGCTATATCTTTTGATAGCTGGGCACCATCTGCTTTCTTCACCACATTTGCTTATGTAACCCTTTGTTTAGTCTTGCATTGTGTTCTTGCATTGAGGGGGGCTTGAGCAGAGGCCCAAAGTCTGCTTTTTTTGGGTGTGAAAATCATTTTTCTTTTTAATAGTGGTGTCATTATGAGATTGACTAACTCTGTTGAGCATAACGTCTTGCAAATTCATCCATGTCCTAAATTGCTTGACAGTTTCATTATTTTTTTTAGAGATACTCCACTGTATATATATGTTTCAGTTTCTTTATCCTTCTTACCACAGATGGACTTTTTGGTTGTTTTCATGTTTTTTCTATTTTAGCTAGCCCTGTGATAAACATAGTGTGTACTTATCTGTTCATATGTTGTTCTTTATTTCTTTGGGAGCTATACCAAGTAGAGAAATTATAGGGTCACATGATATTTCTAGTCACATTTGTTTAAGGAAGTACCATACTGTTTTCCGCAGTGACTATACAATTCTGAAACCCACTAGCAATGTATGAGTGTTTCAATCTCTCCATATCTTCTCCAGCCTTTGTTATTTTCTGGGTTTTCTTTAGAATTTTGCTATCAGTGCTGATGCGAGGTGGTATCTCATTGTTATTTTCATTTGTATTTCTCTTATCACAAGGATTTCTTCATATGATCATTGATCAATGGGATGTCATCTTTAGTGAGTTGTCTGTTTATGTCTTCTGTCCATATTCAATGGAATGCATTGTGTTTTTCTTATTGAAATGTTACAATTTTATACAGATGTTTGAGAAAATCACTTTATCCAATATAGTATTGCCAAAGATGTCCCCCAATTTTTGGGTTCTCTTCTTGCTTTTTTCATGAAGCCTTAAAAAAGAAAGAAACAGCCTTATTGACATGTAATTCAAGTGGCACACAATTCAATGTTTTAAATATATTAAAAAGCTGTGCATTCATCACCACAATCAATTTTAGAACATTGTTTTTATTCTTGTAGTTATTGTTATTTCATTCTTGTATCTATTATTATTAGCTCCCCATTTTTCCCCCTACTCCATTACTATAACCCTAAGAAAGTATTACCGTATATACTCGTGTATAAGCAAGTTTTTCAGCACATTTTTAATGCAGTTTTTGTCCAGTTTTGTGGTAAAATTAAGTGCCTCAGCTGATATTCGAGTCGGCTTATACTTTATGTACAGTAATCTAGTTACTATCTCTATAGATTTACCTATCCTGAATTTCATATAAAGAAAATCATACAAAATAGATCCCAACAACAAAATAAAACAGAGAAAAACCTCAATTCAAAAGAAAACAGAAAATAATAAAAAGTAAAACAAGTTAAAAATTGTTCAAACAGGGAAACAAATGGTAACATGTTAAATTTTAACCTAACCATATCTGCTGTAATCCACTTTCCAATGTATTTTTTAACAATCATTTTATTGGGGTTCATACAACTCTTATCACAATCCATCCATACATCAATTGTATCAAAGCACATCTGTACATTCGTTACTCTCGTCATTCTCAAAACATTTGCTCTCCAAGCAAGCCCCTGGCATCAGCTCCTTATTTCCCCCTCTCCCTCCTGCCTCGCCCCTCCCTCATGAACCCTTGATAATTTATAAATTATTATTATTTTGTCATGTCTTACACTGTCTGATATCTCTCTTCACCCACTTTTTTGTTGTCCATCCCCCAGGGAGGAGGTTATATGTAGTTCCCCCTCTCTACCCCACCCTCCCTTCACCCTCCCGGTATCGCCACTCTCACCACTGGTCCTGAAAGGATCATCCGCCCTGGATTCCCTGTGTTTCCAGTTCCTATCTGTACCAGTGTACATCCTCTGGTCTACCCAGATTTTTAAGGTAGAATTGGGATCATGATAGTGGGGTTGGGGGGTGTGTGGGAGGAAGCATTTAGGAACTAGAGGAACGTTGTATGGTTCATCGTTGCTACATTGCACCCTGACTGGCTCATCTCCTCCCCGTGACCATTCTGTAAGGGGATGTCCGGTTTCCTACAGATGGGCATTGGGTCCCCACTCCGCACTCCTCCTCATTCACAATGATATGATTTTTTGTTCTTTGATGCGTAATACCTGATCCCTTCGACACCTCATGATCACACAGGCTGTTGTCCTTCTTCCATGTGGGCTTTGTTGCTTCTGAGCTAGATGGCTGCTTGTTTATCTTCAAGCCTTTAAGACCCCAGATGCTGTATCTTTTGATAGCCAGGCACCATCAGTTTTCTTCACCATATTAATATGCACCTATATTTGTCTTCAGTGATCATATCAGGAGGGTAAGCATCACAGAATGCCTGGTTGTTCGAGCAAAGTGTTCTTGCGGTGAGGGAGGTCTTGAGTAGAATCCCCAAATCCATCCACTTCCTCAATGTATTGCCATATAAATATATGTACATAGGCTAATACCTCTATTTTTATGAATTAATATATTTACATAAGTGCACACCTATGTTTGTACCTCTATCCATACCTTTGCTTCCTAGATCTTTCCTGTTTCCTTTTGCCTTCCTCCTTTCCCACCATCATACTCGCCCATCTTCTGCTTCTTAGTAATTCCTCTCAGCTAGATGCTATTGCTCCAACACCCCCAGGATTTCTAAGTCCTCCTAGTTCTTGCTTTAAATTCCCTACTTGTTCCCCTGTCTATGGCGTTGTTTGCTCACCGTTCCCTTCTCCTGCCTCCTCCTTCCTCCAAGTCCCTCCGGAACCGTCCGTCCCGTCGCTTTTTCCTCGGCCTTGCTTCCCATGCCTAACTTATATAGGTAGGCAAAACAATAACAGAGACAGTACAAAAAGAAAACAAATGATTGAAGAAAAAGGGGGGGAAAGGCAAAAAAATGAAAAAGCATGCATAATTCCAGGTCTGTCTGCTGACCTTTATGACTATCTCCCCACAGCTCCTGGGGATGTTCAAGGAACTGCCTCTCCTACACTGAAGTCTATTGTTAGAGCTCCTCAGGGGCTTTGTGGCTTTGCTTTGTTTCCATTGCTGATCAAGTCCCATTCTTGGTGAGATTGCAAAATTTTATTATGCTATCTCCAACCTTCTATCACCAACGTGATATCACCAATTACTGTTCCTTCCTCTTAGTTTCCAACTTTTGGCATTCTAATCACCAATAATTATTAAAGCATCTTGATTGCATGTTTGCTCAATTTCACATTGAAGACATTAGTAGAAGTCTTCAGTTTCTTCATCACTAGCTTTATTGGTTGGCGTGGTAGTTACATAATTGTCAATTTGAGACTTAAGAGTGGAGTCTAGCCTGTCAATCAGGTCACAGCTTGATGACCTTATTTGGAGGTGCTAAGGAGGTAAATAGCTCGCTGGAGGCGGGACACATGCTCACTCCCTGTGAGGCATTACTGACTATGAGCCTGATGGAGCTACAGTGATGCAGCCAGAACCCTGGGAGCTGGAGGAGCCATGTGGAGAACCCTGCCAGCGCTGAGATGCTTCTACTGCCACTGGATCCACAAGACTTTCCACCCAATGGCCTGTGATCTTCCTGCATTCGGTGTCATTGCATGTGTTTCATGAGTCTAAGGAGGAATTTATCAACTAGTATCGGACATATGGGCTAATATTGGATTTGTGGACTTGATATGCACTGGGCCGGAATGTTTTCTTAATGTACAATTACTCTTTATATAAAGTTCTTTCCTATACACATATGAGTGTCTATAAATTTGTTTCTCTAGTCTATCCAGAGTGACACAGTTGGTATTTAAATTTGAATAATAGTTGTATAAACTGGCTTTCCTTTTATGTGCAGAAATGTTATCCTATCCTAAGCCGCATCGTACTTCAAGATAGATCTTAAAATATCCCTTTTTGATAACAAATGTGATGCCATTCTCCTTGAATCTATCATTTTTGGCACAGTAAACCATATGATGGTCTGATTCAAAATGACAATCCATTTCAATCCAAACCATTTCAACTCATTAATGCCTGTGTGTGTGTGTGTGTGTGTGTGTGTGTGTGCACCTGTGCCTTAACTTCTACCAAGTCAGTTCTGACCCATATCAGCCTTATACATAACAGAACAAAACATTTCCTGGTCCTGCACCATCCTCACAATTGTTTCTTTGCTTGATCCTATTGTTGCAGCCCCTGTGTCACTCCATCTCCTGGAGGGCCTTCCTCTTCTTCATTGCCCTTCTATTTTGGCCAACATGATGTCCTTCTCCAGGGACTGGTCTCTCTTCACAATATGTCTGAAGTATGTAAGACGAAGCCTTGCCATCCTTACTTCTAAGGAGTACCCTGTCCATACTTCTCTCAAGACAGATCAGTTTGTCCTTTTAGGCATTGTATTTTCAATATTCTTCTGCAGCACCACAATTCAAATCCATCGATTCTCCTTTGATCTTCTTTATTCAATGTCCAACTTGCACATGCATATGAGGCAATTGAAAATTCCATGGCTTGGGTCAGACTCACCTTTGTCCTCAAAGTAACAGCTTTGCTTGTCAGTACCCCTAAAAGGTCTTGTGCAGCAGATTTACCTAATGCAACGTGTCTTTTGATCTCTTGGCTGCTGC
>NW_022103916.1:5946631-5948213 GCF_000313985.2 Echinops telfairi | reverse complement strand
TTTACACTGAGTTGTAATCCATGCTTGATCTTTGTCATCAAGTGCTAGAAAACCCTTCTCATTTTCAGCAAGTAAGGTTGTGTCATCTGTAGATGGCTGGTTATCAATAAGCCTTCCTCCAACCCTGATGCCACATTCTTTTTCATATAGTCCAGCTTCTCTGCCTATTTGCTCAGCATACAGATTGAATAAGTATGGTGAGAGGGTACAATCCTGTCGCACACCTTACCTGAATTGTTGGTTGCATAACTGCCTCTTGATCCTTGTACAAGTTCTGCATGAGCACAAGAAAGTGTTCTGGAATTCCCATTCATCTTAAGGATATCCATAGTTTGTTACGATCCCCACAGTCGAACTCCTTGGCATAATCAATAAAGCACAAGTAAACAATCCTTCTGGTAGTCTCCGCTTTGAGCCAACATCTATCTGACAGCAGCAATGATCTCCCTTGCTCCACGTCCTCTTCTGAATCCAGCCTGAACCTCTGGCAGCTCCCTGTCAATGTACTGCTGCAACTGTTGTTGGGTGGTCTTCAGCAAAATGTTACTTGCATGTAATATCGATGATATAATTTGAGCATTCTCTTGGGTCAGCTTCATCTAGAATGGGTCAAAAGATGAATCTCTTCCAGTCAGTTGGACAAGTGTATCAATATCCTGGATTTATACTTTGTGCATTACAAGTTTGATTTATTAGCAGATGTTTACAGCTCTTTCTTCTCATTTTGAGTGGTGCCCCATCACCAAATGAAGGTCTCGTGGCTTTCTTCCATTCTTGTCATTCTGCCTGACTCTATTTTGAGAAGGAAGCTCTTTCTCAGTAATATTTTGAGTGCCTTCTGGGTTCATCTTCTGGCACGATCTCTGACAGTGTTCTGCTGCTCTTCAGAAGATTTTTGGTAGTTCTTCACTCAGAAGTGGACAGCCTATTCCTTCTTCATAGCTTGTTCTTAGTCTGGAAGCTTTGCTGGGACTCGTCCACTTTGGGTAACCCTGCTGGTATTTGAAACACCAGTGACATATCACCCAGCTATGTATCACAGCAACATAAAAGCTATTGCAGTACCACAAACTGGTAATACAGTACCACAAACTGGTAATACACCCATTTTGTATGTACAGAGAAAGGCATTAAGAGCTGGGTAAAAATGGGCTTTAAATGCAGGAATGCCCCATTATTCAGGGATATTCAATCCTGTATAAAGCTCACGAAAGGACCCCTGGTGGTTTAGTGGTTATGTGTTGGGCTGCAATCCTCATGGTCAGCAGTTTGAAACCACCAAAAGCTCCGTGGAAGAAAGGCTGGGCTTTCTACTCCCATAAAGAGTTACAGTCTCAGAAACCCACAGGGGATCACTATGAGTCAGCATTGCCTTGATGGCAGTGAGTTTGGTTTGGATAAAGCTCACCTAAAATGAATCCATTTAACATAACTTCCCTGAGAAACCCGAAGACTCGAAGAAGAAATTTGTCCACAGGATTGACAATCTACATGAACCTCAGCCTCACCTCTCCTAAGACTAGAAGACCTAGCTAGTGGCCAGCTAGCACCACTAACCACAATGACACACTCTAGTAGAATC
>NW_022103916.1:5931025-5945464 GCF_000313985.2 Echinops telfairi | reverse complement strand
TAAGATTGGGCTAATTATATTGATCTTTCCTCAAATTCATTGATTTTATTCTCTGTCATTTCTACTCTAATATTGAGTCCATCCATTGAGATTTTTAAATCAGGTGCATTTTTCAAGGAGCCCTGGCAGTGTAATGGTTAAGTGCTTGACTGCTAATTGAAAGGTTGGTGGTTTGAACCCACCAGTCGTTCTTCTGGATAAAAGCTCATCTGGGAGCAGTTCTACTCTGTCCTGTATGGTTGATATGAGTCAGAATCAACTCGATGGCACACAACAGCGTTGTGTTTCTCATTTCTATGTTTGCCATGCTTGTTTTTTATGTTTCTTATTATTTGGTGAGAGTTGGTAATGTTTTCATTTGTCTCAAGAGAATTAAAATTTGCTTGTTGAAACATTTTCCTCCTTTTTTTATTGAAACATTTTTATGATTCTTTTTGGATAATTCCACAAGCTAATGTATTTCAGGGTCAGCATCAGTTGATTGTTTTTTCATTCAAGTTGTAATTTTGCTGAGTCTTAGTATGACAGATCACATTTGATTGTATCCAGTACAATTTGACTATTCATTAGGAAATGCTAGGTCCTATTAATTCATTCCATTTTAACAGATGGTTACTATTTAGGCTTAACATGTAGGTCCTAGCTTATTTTGTGGACGGTGGTTCCACTGCTAACTTAATTTCAGAACCTCTGCTGGGCTGTTTTTGTCTGTTTGGTTCATCTGCTGTCATTCAGACCCTCACTGAGACTTACTGGTGTCATCTGTGGGAAGGGTAGAGGTTTCCCCAGACCAGGCCACCTGGTGCCTCTAAGTGGGGAAGGAAATCTCTCACCAGGCAGGGGTACTTATTGTGACAGAAGTTCCCTTTGCCAATACGCCCCCACCCCCAGTCACCTAGTGTCTCTAAGTGGGGGATAGAAGGCTCCAGCCCTCCTATTTGTACATTTAGAATATGAACCTTACCACAGTGTACTTCCATGCTCAACCTATACGTTGTTGTTTTTGTGCATTTTACTTTTATGCATGCTACAAACCCTCAAAACACAGTCATTTACTATTTAACAAATCTATTTAGATTTAGATACTAAGAAAAATAATCATATACAGTCATCAGTGTAGTTGCCATTTCCATGGCCTTCATTTCTTTGTTTAGATCCACATTTCTGCTGAGTTCATTTTCCTTCCGCCTAATGATCACCCTTTAACGTTTCTTTTAGTGTAGGCCTGCTTATGATGACCTCTTAGTTTATGTCGATCTTAAACAGTCTTTACTTCACTTTATCTTTGGAAAGGTATTCCCATGGCTTTAGAATTCTAGGTTGACCATTTTCGTTTCTTGCAGTACTTTAAAGAGGCGTTCCCCCCTCCCAACCCCGTCTTCTTGCTTGCATTTTTTTTCTGGTGAGGAATCAGATGCCATCCTTATCTTTGTATCTCTCTGTCCTCTGGCTGCTTTTAAGATTTTTCTCTATAGCCCTGGCTTTGAGCTATTTTATTATGATATCTCTTGTGAAATTTTCTTCATGCTTCTTGTGCTTGGAATTCTTTGACCTTCTTGGACGTGTGGGTTTCTAAAGTTCATCAAATAGAATTAAAATTCTGGCCAATATTTATTAAGAAATTGTTTTTCTGGAGCCTCCTTTCATGTCTTTATGGACTCCAATTGTTCCTGTATTAGACTGCTTGAAGTTGTCCCACACATCACTGGTGCTATACGAATTAAAGTGTTTTATCTTTATTTGTGTATTTATTTTTTAGTAGCTTTTATTGATATAGATTCAAATGCACCAAAATTTTATTCTGTAATATCTAATTTGCTGCTAATATCATGCAGTGTATTTTCATCGTAGTCAATGTAGGTTTTCAACTTGGGTCTTTTTATGTCCTCAATGTTTCCACTTAACTTTAAAAATACATAGCATACTGTTATAACAGCCATTTAAATGTCTTTTAAGAATAATTTTAGCATCTGTTCAAGTTCTGGGTCAGTTTTGATTGATTACCCTCTTTATTATTAGTCGTGTCTCCTTGCAAAAATATCCTTAGAAATCTTTGATTTCCTGCTAGACGTCATGAATTTTACATTATTGGTTGTGGGTATTTTTGTATTCCTATAATTCTTCTGGAGCTTTCTTCTGGGATATATTTAATTTTCTTAAAAGCGCTTATCTTTTCAGGTCTTGCTTTTTTTTTTTTTAAAGGAGGTTTGATTAGGAGGTTCCAGAGCAATAGTAAATGTAGAGCTGACTATTCCCCAGTGCTGTGTCAAGACCTTCTTGAATTCTCTATCTAATGCCAACTCTCTCTAGTCTGGTCGGCTGGATCCGCCACTGTTCTCCCTCCTCGGATTCTTTTGGCTCGCAATGCAATGATGGCTGTACCCTGTGAAATCCTTAAGGAGGACCAGCTGCAGAGCTTCAGTGTTCTCTCTGCAGCGCTCTCCTCTTTGGTACTCTGTCCTGTGAACCCCAGCTGCCCTGGTCTGCTCTGTTTCCTCAGCTCAGCCACTGTGAAGGGCTCTGTGTGGCTTCCTCTTCTGGAAACTCCCTCAAGACAGTAAAACTGGGGACTTTACAGGGCTTATCTCATTTATTTCTTGTCTCTTTGGGATCACTGCATTTCATTAACTGTTGCTGAGGGCCTTAAAAACTGTTGTTTTCAAGTCCTACTGTTGTCTCAGGCCAACAAGTAAGTTCTACCACTGGTGCTTGACCTTACTTACCTTTCTGCTTACTGGAAGCAGAACTGCTTTCCCTAAACGTAAACATTTTTATTTTTGTTACTCTTTTCCCCTATAAGATGTTGAAAAGCAAAAAGAATGATAATAAATAAAGACAAAACAAAAAAATGTTGACAAGCAAGAATATTACTTTGAGGCCTAAGGTAGGCCTCCCCTAAGCCATGGCGGTTTTAATTGCATGTGAGAGTTGGACATTGAGTCAGGAAGACTGAAGCAAAATGGATGCATTTGAACTATGGTGTTGGAGCACAGTATTGAAAGTACCATGGACTTCCAAAAGCACAAACAAACCTGTCTTAGACATACAGTCAGAATGCTCCTTAGAAGCAAGGATGGTCAGACTTCACCTCGTACACGTTGGACATGTCGTCAAGAGAGACCAATCCCTGGAGCAGGCCATCCTGCTTACAAAGATCAGGAAGGCCCTAGATAAGGTGGGTTGATTCGGTGGCTGCCATCGTGGGCTGGCTTAGGAACCACTGGGCACAGGCCCAGCCAGTGTTTCATTCTGTCGTGCACAGGGCAGCTAGGACTCGGAACTGATGCGAAGGCACCCAACACCACCACCTCTTTCCCGCACGTCCCGAGATAGAGGCTTTATTGTCCAATGTAAAAACCTGTGCTTGGATGTATTTGTAATCGTAGACACTAAAATCAGAACGAAGGATTTTTTTTAACCCTTTCATGACCCATGTCCATCTACATTTTCTGCCTCCGGGGTTCAGTGGGAAGTAGCTATCCCATTTGTAGTGAGTGTTGACATCTAGAGGAAGCCTACATAACCATGTGACTATGAAATCATGAGCCTCATCCCTCCAACTCTAGCACCAGAAACCCACAGGACATGTGTCCCAATGATGCCTCACAATGAATATTGGCTTCAAAAAATGAATATTACCTTCAGAAATGTCATTTCGTTCAAAATGCCTTGAATTACTGAAAATGTAGTTTCAAGAAAAAAAGAGAATATAATGTAGTCTTGAAAGGGTTGATTTGTGTATAAAAATGGTAACAAAGCAAAACAAAAGCAACAATCTGTAAAACACTAACTGTAATTGTGAAGATAGCTTTTCAAATTTCTTTTTGCTAAGAATAAGCAATTGTCTATGTGTCTGAAACTAAAACTCCAAAGGACCATTCAATTTTTCCCTTGCCATAGAAAATTCATGTCTTAATCTCTGAGCAGCTCTAGAATTTTCTACTCCCGTGCAGAGTTACAGTCTCAGAAACCCACAGGGCAGTTGTACCTGGTCCTATAAGATTGGTATGAGTCTTAAATGACTTGCTGGCAATGATTTTTTTTAAAAGCTTAGTCTTGGTTTGCTACAGCAACTACCAGGAGCTGAATAGCCTTTACATATTATCTGTCATCTCTGTCTATCTGTAAGTGGGTTTTCCTGTGCTCAGTGGGGATGGGGCAGGTGTAGAGAAGACCTTTCACCTTTCAAAATGAGACTGTGCTGAAGACAGAAGACTTTGTGTCCATTTGGTAGCACTACTGCCTCTTCCCAGGTTCTTATCCCTGTCCACAGCTTTAAGTTGATCCTTTCTTTTTGACTGAGTTGTATGAATAAAGTTCCGGGTTTCAGTGAAGATGTAATGTGTTTTAAAACAAACCCGTGATAAGGGTTTAACATCGAGATGAGGCAGACAACTGTGCAAAAGCTGTCAGGGATGCCCTGAAGGCCGAATTCAAAGCCAATGCTGAGAAGACTTCTGGCCACAGCGTGAAGGTTGTGAAAGTGAAGAAGGACTAATCTACCCAGACTAAAGCATGAAATGTCACCTGGCCGAGGAGAAGACGTGTGGGCCGTCTTGTGGCAGATTGAACGGCGTCTCTCGCGGTGGGGGTGGGGGTGGGGTGTTCTGTCTGGTAAGAGATGAACAATAAACTGACGTGTGGCTGAAAAAAAAAATAGGCAAAGGACTTAAATAGACATTTTACCAAAGAAGGTAAATGCATACAAATGGCCAACCAGCACTTGAAAGAATGCTCAAAGTTATTAGTCAAGGAAATGCAAATCAAACCACGCCATACCCAGTAGATTGTTTTCTATCAGAAAAATCGGAAACAACAAGTGTTGGCAAGGATGCGGGGGAACTGAAACTCACCCATTGTCAGCGGGGTTGTAAAATAATGTGTACAGTGTGCAAAATATTTTGGAAGATTCTCAAAAAATTAACCATAGAATTATCATATGACCCAGCAATTCCATTCCTAGGTATATACTCTGAAGACTTAAAAGAAGGAATTAAAACAGATACTGGTACACTAATGTCCATTGAAGAATTATTCACAATATCCAAATGTAGAAACAACTCAAGTGCCCAGAAATGGATGCATAGATAAACAAAATACACTCTCTACATGTAATAGAGTATTACTTAGCGATGAAGATAAATGAAGTTCTGATAATACCACAGCATGGATGAAGCTTGAATGAATTTCATTATGCCATATGAAATAAATTAGTTACAAAAGGACACATATGAGGCAATCCTTTTACATGAAATATCTAGATTAAACAAATGCATAGAGATCAAAGTTTATGAGTGGCTACCAGGGCTAGGTAGAGAAGGCCAGACAGGTCATTCCTTAGGAGGTATTGGATTTCTATTAAGAAAAACTTTGGAATTAGAGAGTGGTAGTGATTACACAACATGGAGAAGTTAATGTCACTACACATTTTGAAAGCCTGTTGTTTAGAAATATATGCGATCTGATTAAAAAAAACATAAAATCTGCCTTTTTGGCTCTCTGAGCGGCACCATGGTGGTCGGTAAGAACAAGCACCTTACAAAAGGTGGCAAAAAAGGAGCTCAGAAGAAAGTGGTTGATCCATTTGCTAAGAAAGATTGGTATGCTGTGAAAGCCCCAGCTAGGTTCAATCGAAGGACTATTGGGGAAAAAACCAGCCACCAGGACTCAAGGAATCAAAATTGCATCTGATGCTGATTTGTAAAACGATGAAATTGAATTTAGAAAAGTCAAGCTAATGACTGAGGACATTCAGGGCAAAAACTGCCTGACCAACTTCCATGGCATGGATCTTATGCGGGACTGGATGTGCTCTGTGGTCAAAAAGTGGCAGACCATGATTAGAGCTCATGTTGATGTCAAGACTACTGATGGGGAAGTGCTTCATCTGTTCTGTGTTGGTTTGACTGAAAAACACAAGAATCCGATTCGGATGACCTCTTATTCTCAGCACCAGCAGGTCCGCCAAATCCGAAAGAAAATGATGGAAATCATCACCTGAACGGTGCCGACAAATGACTTGAGAGAAGCGGTCAATAAATTGCTTCCAGACAGCATTGGGAAAGACATCGACAAGGCTTGCCAGTCTATTTATCTTCCCCATGGTGTGCATTGTCAGAAAAGTGAAAGTGCTAAAGCAGCCCAAGTGTGAATTGGGAAAACTCCTGGGGAAGCTTCGTGGGGAAGGTGGTAGGTCTGGAGAAACGACGAGATGAGACAGGTGCAAACGTGGAACGAGTTGATGGCTATGTTCGAGAATCTGTTTAAAGTTTAGACTTTTACTGTTGACAACTAAAAGGTCTTATTTGTGGGGGAGAACCAAGCACACAGAAAATCTGTTTTCATTCAAATCGATCCTGGAAACAAAATAGTGTAATAAAATAATTATTATTTTAAAATGGTATACTCTTTTAAGGTCATGAAAACAATAATGTATATGAACTTCAGAAATCACATGATCTTTTCTCATTTTATATTTATCTCAATGTATTTTCCTTTTCCCTCTGTAATGACACTGTAGAGTGTGGTATTCTTAGTCTTATATTACAGATGGTGGAGCTGCTGGTATTTTGCTCAAGGTCCTACAGCAAAGAAGTGGCACATTTTACCCAGGTCTTTCTCCAAAGCCCGAATCTTTCTGCTATTGTTTTTCTTCCAACACGTGCTTTTTAAAAAAATGTATATGTGTGTGTTTTAAAGCACTTTTTAGTCATCTTATTAGGGAGCCCTAGTGGGGTCGTAGGAGCCCTGTAGCCCCCACTGTGTCAATTCATCTCCTTGAGGGACGTCCTCTTTTTCATTGACTTTCTAGTGTACCAAGCATGATGTCCTTCTCCAGAACTGATCCTTGCTGATAACATGTACAAATCACATGTGACAAATTCTCAGTATCCTTGATTCTAAGGAGCATCTGGTTACACTTTTCCCATATTGTCCACTTCTGGGTACATACCCAAAAGATCTAAAAGCAAACAGAGATTTGCCCACCAATCTGCATTGCAGCACCATTCACAAGAGCCAAAAGATCGAACCCCCCTAACTGCCCATCAACAGATTAATGGCTAACCAAAATGTAGTAGCTCCATAAAATGGAATGTTACTCAGCCGGTGGGAAATGAAGTCTTGATGCTTGCTACAATATGGATGGAGCTGGAAGACATGATCCTGAGTGAAATAAGTTAATCACAAAAGAGCGATTGGTTCAGACATAGGAAAGATTGGGAGGAAGGTATTGGGCCAGAACGAATTTTGTTCTGTTGTACCTAGGGTCATTATGTGTGGGAGCCAACTTAACAGCACTTACTAACATGGTCACCGCCCCCAAGAGTGAAGTTACTGGGTCAGATGGTAGCTCTATTTTTAGTTATTTTTAGGAATCAGCACTGTTTTTCACAACAGCTGTGTCATTTTGCATTCCTACCAGCAATGGATAAGGTTCCTATTTCCCTTACATCCTTGCCAACTTTGTTATTTTCTCTCTCTTTCTGTGTGTGTGTTTCATCTTAGCCATTCTGATGAAATTATTTCATTGTGGTTTTATATTAGCAGCTCTCTGAGGGCTAATGGCATTGAGCATCTTTTCAAGTGTTTGCTGGTCGTTCGTCTTCTTTGGTGAAATACCTGTTCAAGGTCTGCCCATTTTATGATTGGGTTATTCGAATTAAGTTGTCAATTTTGTATGTATTTTTAAATTATTAGATTTTTGTAGGGTATATAATTCCTAAAGATTTTTTCCCAATTAGTATCTTGTCTGTGGTAGTTACAAAATCTGCTGTCAATTTGAGACTTAAGATTGAAGGGGTGGAGTTTAACCTGTCAATCAGGTCGCAGCTTGATGACCTCATTTGCGAGGCTCTAAGGAGACAAATAGCTCGCTGGAGGTGGGACACATGCTCAATTCCTGCGAGACATTCCTGTGGACAAGACACAAGGAGGTATGCTAGAGCACTGGAGCTGGAGGAGCCACATGGAGACCCCTGCCAGCGCTGAGATGCTTACACCACCATTGGATCCACAAGACTCCCCCCTCACTGGGCTGTGATCTTCCTGCATTCCGCGTCATTGCATGGCTGCGCGAGTCTAAAGAGGAATTTATGGACTGGTATGGACATATGGGGTAATATCAGACTTATGGACTTGATCTGGAATTTATGCACTAGTATAGACCGATGGGGTAATATCAGACTTATGGAATTGATCTGGACTGGGCTGGGATGTTTTCTCAATATACAATTGTTCTTTTATATAAAACTCTCTCTTATTCACATATGTGTGTCTATGAATTTGTTTCTCTAGTCTACCCAGACTAACACGTCTTTTCACTCTTTTTGTAGTCTTTTGCTAACTGAGTTTTACATTTTTATGAAGTCCTATTTATTTATTTTGTGTTTTGCAATTTGTGGTTCTGATACTTTATTAGATACCCAGTGTTGAAAGTTAAGCCTGATAGTGTTGCCTCTGCTTTTCTTTCTAAGAACTTTATAGTTGTAGTTTGTATATTTAGATCTTTAATTCATTTTGAATTGGTATGAGGCCTGAATAATCCAGAGGTATGAGGCATGAATCCTGTTTTGTTTTGTTTTTGCGTTTGGAAATCCAGTTTTCTCACATCATTTATTGAAGAGACTCTTCTTTCCCCATTGCACTGACACCCTTGCAAAAAATCAGTTGACCATAGATGTGGATTATTTGTTTTTTGATTCTCAATTCTATTCCATTGGTCTATGTGTATATTATCAGTACCAACCTATTTTGATCACTGTACCTGTATAGTAAGTTTCAGGAGCCCTGGTGGCATAGTGGTTACATGTTGAGCTGCTAACCACAAGATCAGCAGTTCGAAAACACCAGCCACTCCTCAGGAGAAAGATGAGGCTTTCTACTCCCATAAAAAGTTACAGTCTTGGAAACCCACAGGGGCAGTTCTACCCTGTCCTATAGGATGGAATTGATTTGATGACTTTGAGTTTGAGTTTTGAGATAGTAAGTTTGAGAATAAAGAACTGTAAGTCCTCTTACTTTGCTCTGCTCTTTTAATATTGTTTTAACTATTCAGGGCCTCTTGCCATCTCATGTAGAGTTTAGGATTGGTGTTTCTATTTCCGTAAAGCAGCCTGTGGAAATTTTTATTGGGATAGCATTGAATATATAGATTGCTTTAGTAGTGTTGACATATAAATAATCTTAAGTCTTCCAATCCATAAACGTGGGACATCTCTTCATTTACGGTAATTGATTCTTGCTTAATCTCTTTCAGTAGCATTTTATCGTTTTCATTATTTAATTCCTTCATGTCTCTGGTTAGGTTTATTCCTAGGTATTTTATTCCCTTAGATGCTATTATAAATGGAATTGTTTCCATAATTTCTCTTTCAGATTTTTCATTGTTGGTGACTTTCGTTTGTTGATTTTGTACTCTAAAATTCTGCTAAGTTCCTTTAGTAGCACTAAACGGTTTCTGAAATCTTGTTGGGACTTTCTGTATATGGTATCATATCATCTTGAAATAGAGACATTTTTACTTCTTTTCTTATTTGGATCGCTCTTAGTTCTTTTTCTTGTCTCAATTTCCCTGGCTAGGCCTTTGAATACGATACTGACTGTATAGAAGTGCTGAGAGCAGGCTCTTTATATTCCCGAACTCAAAAAGACACACTTAATCTTGCTCATTAAATAAAATGTTGGCTATTGGCTTTTGATACATACCCTTAATCATATTGGGAAACTTTCCTTCTATACTAAACTTCAGGAGGTGTTTCATCAAGAAAAGGCGTTGGATTTTATCAAATGCTTTTTCTGCATCCATAGAGATGATCATGTGTGACGCGTTGCCTTCCTTCTATTGGTGTGGAGTAAAGCATTGATTGGTTTTCTAGTGTTGAACCAACCACGCATTTCTAGAATGAGTTCCACTTGGTAAGACTCTTTCAATATGTTTTTGGATTTTGTTTGCTAATGTGTTGTTGAGGATTTTGCCCTTCCGTACATAGGAGATGTTGGCCTGCATTTCTTTCCAAATTTAGTATACGTGCTTCCGAAGCGAGCACTGCATTTCTCTGTTCTTGCGATGCTTTGCCTAATTTTGCTTCATAAAATGAAGTAGGAAGAGTTCTTTCCTCTTTGTCTTCTTGGAGATTTTAAATAAGATTAGTATCGCTTCGTCCTTAAATATTTGATAGAACTCTACAGAGGATCCTTCTGGTCCAGAACTTTGTGTTGTTGTTGTCTTCCCTTGCTAGGAGTCAGTTGAGATTTTCTGCGTGAGTCAGTATGAGTGGACTGTAGGCGTCTAAGGATTGCTTTATGTCATCCAGTTTGTGCTGGATAACCTGTCATACTTTTCTCTAGTTTTCTCAGATTAATTGAATTGTCCTGTGTACCAGTTCACATATTGTTTATATGCACATTTCTCCTTTTTTCTTTACTAATATAGCTAAAGATGTGGATATTTATTTATCACTTCAAAGAAACCAAATTCTGGTTTCGTTGGGTCTATTACTTTTCTATTCGATTTATTTCTGCTCGAATTCTTGTTACTTTCTTCTACTAGGGCTAGCTTTAGTTTACTCTTCTTTGTTTCGCTCCTCAAGTTGTCAAGTTAGGGTGTTTTCGATCTCTCACCCTTTTTCACGTAGCTACTTGTGCTGTGTGTTGTGACACATTCTCAATTGGGAGACAAAGTGTAAATTATATTCAATTTTAGTGCTAAGTGCTTTTCTGCATTCCAATTCTATGAAAACTTATTCCAAGTGTGGTGTGAGTAGCACCATTTAATTCAGACGGAATACCAGTACGTTACCACATCCCAATATTTCCCATAGTACCAAAGAAAATAATTTCCTGTGGAAACCTGGTAGATCAAGACAATTAATTTCTCTGAACAATAGTGATAATGTTGTCTAAATGTGTGAATTGGTAGCATCCATTTTCTTCAGTAATAAGTTAAGCGCTTAATTTATTTATATATGTGATTTTTTTGCTTTTTTAATAATTAAATCATTGTATTGGGGGCTTGTACAACTCTTACACAATCCATACCTTGCTTCCTTGTGTCAAGCACTTTTGTACATTTGTTGCCCTCATCATTCTCAAAACATTTGCTTTCTACTTGAGCCCTTGGTATCAGCTCCTCGTTTTTCCCCTCTCTCCCCGCTCCCCCATCCCCCATGAACCCTTGATAATTTATAAATTATTACTTTGTCATATCTTACACCGTGTGACATCTCCCTTCACCCACTTCTCCACTGTCCGTGCCCCAGGGAGGGGGTTATATGTAGATCCTTGGAATCTGTTTCCCCTTTCTCCCTCACCTTCCTTCCACCCTCCCAGTATCGCCACTCTCACCACTGGTCCTGAGGGGTTATCTGTCCTGGATTCCCTGTGTTTCCAGTTTCTACCTGTACCAGTGTACATCCTCCAGTCCAGCCGGATTTGTAAGGTAGCATTGGGATCATGATAGTGGGGGGCGCGGGGGAGCATTCAAGAACTAGAGGAAAATTGTATGTTTCATCATTGTTACACTGCACCAGAGCAATTAAGTAACAGCAAATGTTGAGAGGTGACCAAAGGCCACTAATGAAATTCAGGGAGATAGGGCCATTCATTATATTTCAACTTATTTGTTGGGTTTTGAGCAAACTTTCTTTCTTTCTTTTTAAAGGTGGGGGTTCCATCCACTTTATTCTGAGTTTCATCTTTAGGCCAAGACTGTTTGCCCTAAGCAACGATGTTGTGACCAAGGGCACTTTTTTTCCTGACCCCCCAAATTTCAATAACTATTACTTCTGTCATTGGTATTATGAAGCCCTGGTGGCATAGTAGTTATGAGTTAGGCAGCTCTCTGAAGAGTCAGCCATTTGAAAGCCCCAGCCGCTCTCTGGGGCTTTCTCCTCCCCTGAGGAGCTGCGGGCTGGGAAGCTCATGGGGCAGTCCTCGCCTGTCCTGTCCAGTCGTTCAGACTCCGTGGCAGTGAGCTGGGTTCCATTTGAACTGGTATTAAAGCACAGTTGCAACATTTTTGTAACTTTTAGGATGGACCTTTTAATTATTTGTATTTCAAAGAATAACATATAAAAACAGGTTTAATTTACAGGATTGATACATTTTTAAACTCTATAAATTTTCTCTTCACTTATTAAACATAGTCTTTTACTGTGTTTTTGGTGAAAATTTGCCTAGTGCATTAGGTTTTCATTTCACAATTTTCACACAATTTGTTCAGGGACATTAGTTAGAGTTTACACAGTGTGTCAACTTTCTCTTTATTTTTTTAGTTTTATTTCCAGGAATCTCATTTTCCGGCTCCCTTACCTTCTCATTTTTGTTGAGAATAAATGTTTGGCCTCACCCAGATGAATTTTTAAAGGATCATAGACTTCACAGGTGGTAGTCTTTATTGATGAGCCAAGCTCTTTCTTCAGTTGAAGCGTAATCCTCCCCTCCCTGCCCCCAGCATAGTTTGCACTCAAAGTTTAAAGAGTATCTCAGGGCAGTGGTTTCTGGGAATCCAATAACGCAGGACTTCTTAAGAATTTGAATTCTGTTCCCTAGTTTGTTCCTATTCTCTCTGAGCCCTTCTGTTACGCCTCTGACCCAAACGGTCAGTGGTGGTAGTCAGGCATCATCTCATTCTTCAGGTCTCAAGGTAGAGAGGGTCGGGGTTTGCGTAGATTATTAGCTTTGTGGACCAGTTTCTGCTCTGTCTTTAGTCTCATTCATTCTCTTTTACTCTAGATGTGTAGAGGCCATGGGGGTGAGTTCAGTTCCAGACCTGCAGGGTGACTAAGGGCCAAAATCTTGGGGGTTCCACCTATCTACCTAGTCTCTATCTACCCAGTAAGCCTGGTCTTTTACATGATTTTGAATTTCATCCCACATTTTTCTCTCATTCTATTCAGGACCTTCTAATGGGGTCCCATTCAGAGCAATTGGTAGTGGTAGCTGGGCAACATCTAGTCCTGGTCTCAGGGCCTTGGAGACTGAGGCGCACATGGTTCATTAATCACAGTGTGCTTTTGATGTTCATCCCTCTTCTTGTCTCTGCACAGGGACAGACCTTAGATGGCTGTGATGAGATTTATGCCCCTAATTGTTACTCACCAAACTAGCATTAGAACATTATCTTTGTGGACTGTGTTATGCCAATTGACTTTGGTGTTCCCTGAGGTCACAGTCCTGAGCCCTCAGAGCCAGCAACCGTTTCCTCACGGTGTTTGCTTATATCTAAGATGTTTTCATAATTTTGCCCCTGTATGCTCCATCATATTCATGAATGCATTTGCACCAAAAGTACAGACCCATGTACAAATATCCTCTGTCAAATATATATATTTGTGGGTATACACTCCCTTCCACTCCCATTCCGTTTATGTATCTGTCTAGATCTACTAGATCAATGCTACTGTAGGATTTTGTTTATAAGAGTAAATATCTCTGTTATCTTTAACTCTAGCACTCCTTTCAATGTCTGCCTATTGTATTGTATTATTTTTTGCCCATTTTACTATTGCCTCCTCATTCATCCAAGTAAATCCACTTGACTTCCTCTCTATTTAGAAGTTCTGTAACTACATTATTCCTTCTTTTTACTTTTTAATTGCCTTTGTTACAAATTGATATGTTCTTGTTCCCTATTTTCAGTCCTGTAGGTTTGTTTTATTTGGATACTTCTACCTCTGAGTTGACTTCTGGGTGACATTGTCAGTTATGTTAATCTCAGATGACAAGTATAGGGACCCCTAACCACAGATTGTTCTTTCAATGTCTCTGCGAGAGACGCTAAGAGAGGATCTAATTCTTTATTTGGTTGGTTCGATGAAGCATGGACTGCCAGATGGCCTAGATTAGACCAACTTGAGGTACCTGACCTACCTTGGTACACTGTAGAGGAAGGCATCCAAAAGCTTAGGGAAATTGGTATGTTGGGATGGATCTATCGGGATATTCCCATAGACCCAAAAAGGGGGTGTCCTGAGGACATACCCTTCACCACAACCATAAGGAACAAGTGTGTGAAGTGGGCCCCAGCATCTCTGAAGACTTCTGTAATTGCTCTTTTATGTGCACCAGGACTAACAGTGGGAACTACCCCAAGTGAACATTTGCCGGACATTTGTCCACAATGGGGCTGATTGGTTCCCATGATGGTAGAGGGCAGGTGTCAGCACTGAATCAACAGAGACAGGGTGGGCGTGGTTATGATAACAAGGTTTCCATAGTAATGAAAGCATCTTGTCTCATGTGGAATTGTGGCATTGGCTACTTAGCCAGAGTGTCCCTAGGAGTGAAATAGATGGGAAACCTACTAAATATTTACGTGATCTATACAGGCGGAAGAATGCTAGATCAGGTGAACAGCAGAATAGGCAGTCACCATCACTCAATCAATTCCCAGACCTGAGCCAGTTTACAGACCCACAACCCCTCGAATGAAGGGAAGGC
>NW_022103916.1:5910908-5913079 GCF_000313985.2 Echinops telfairi | reverse complement strand
CTTGATTGACAGGCTAAACTCTACCCCTTCATTCTCAATAGTCTCAAGTTGACAACAGTTTATGTAACTACCACAGTATGTGTCAAGAATCCTTTTTACCATGTGTATTCAATCTGTATGCTGAGCAAATAATCCATGAAGCTAGTCTACAAGAAGAAGAATTCACTGTCAGGATTGATGGAAGACTCATTAAAAATCTATAATATACAGATTATATAATCTTCCTCACTAAAATTAAGGAATCCTTGGAGCTAGTACTGATGAAGATCAAAGACCTTCAGTATGGATTACACCTAAACACAACAAAAGTCCCCAAATCTCACAATTGTACCAGTAAGTAACATTACAATAAACAGAGAGAGATGCACTATTTAGGGAATTTCATTTTACTTAGATCCACAATCAATTCCCATGGAAGCAGCAGTCAGGAAATCAAAAACTTAATTACACTGGGAAAAGCTTGTGCAAAAGACCTCTTGAATGTGTTAAAAAGCAAAAATGTCACTGAATGCAAAGGTACACTGGACCCAAGCCCTAGTATTTTCAATCACCCCATACACATGTGAAAAATGATCAATGAATAAGGAAGACTGAGGAAAAACCAATGCCTCTGAGTAATGGTTTTGGCAAAGAATCATCTTATGTATACTACAACTCGCCAGAAGAACTAAATCTGTCTTTGAAGAAGTACAACCAGAATGCTCCTTAGAAACGAAGTTGTCAAGATTTTGTCTTAAGAGTTTTTGACGTTTTCAGGGATGACTAATCCCTAGAGAAGGACCGCATGCTTGATCAAGTAGACGGTCAGTGAAAATGAAGACCAGCCAAGAGATAGATTGACACCCTTGCTGTCACTATGAGCTCAAGGATAGCAACAAGGCTCAGGGCGGTAAAGGGTTGGGCGGTGTTTTGGGCTGTTGTTGCACATAGGGTTGCTGTCAGTCTCAGAACTGACTTGATGCCACCTAGCAACAGCAAGCTCGCAAATCCCAATGCCATGGTCAGCTCATGTTGAACTGGCTTTGGCTACCAGATCTGTAGTGACTTCAGCATTTAGGCAAAGTTAGAGAATTTCCATATGTAGAGGCTAAATTGCCTGTTTTAAATGTGCGCTCCCCTGGGAGATGAGCCTCTGTGGTCCAGCTATCATGTCTTAGTTTTCTTTCAAGACTCTTTTTTGTTTACTGCTATGTGCTGCTGGTGGGTGAGAGGGAGGGCGGTGGAGTAGTTTGCTCAGAGCTGGGTGATTATTGCTATGTAGGTGGCACCATGATCTGATTGGATGTGTTTGGGGAATCCTACAATGCAATATAATCCATCTCTTGATATAATGCAGTCCCCATTCTGCTTCCAACAGCATTCTTTAATGAGATGGTGAAAGTAAGCATCAACTTTATATGGAAAGGAAAGAGACATCAGATAAGCAAAGCACTATTAAAGAAATAGAGTTTTCCGTTCTTGTGGAATTTAGAGATCTTGGTCCCATGGAGGGTGGGTAACCCATCCAGGCCATTGCCCTCAGATGATCTTTTCTTTTAAAAAAAGATTATTTATCATTTCAGATGACCTTTTCAATATTGAGCCTTGATGGTTTGATAAGACTTTCCTTTGAGGGAAACAATCCTGGTGCCATCGAGTTCATTCAGATGCATAGCAGCACTATGAGTGAAAGGGCGATCTGCTTCCTAGGGTTGCCGAGCCTGTAGGTCTCTATAGGAACAGAGTGCCCCGTCTTTCTCCTAAAAGCAGGTGGGGCTTTAATCTGTTGAGTGTTTAGCCACTTGTACCATCAACTCAAAGAATAGCCTCGCTTAATTTGTAAAAAGGATTTGATTTAGTAATTACGTTCTTCTGTAGAACTATCTACGTAGAGTCAATTTGAGAAATAGAAAATTCCAACGTCAGACCAGAAGCTGTGTTTTACGGTAATTTGTTATTACGAACACACTGTTCTAGCCTTGTTTCCATGGCAATATAGATGGAGTACAAGAATCTGCCACATGCTGGTGCGGAGCAGGGAACCAGTGGAGAGGTCTGGGGGGCTGGCCCCAGTCCCAAATACTAAGTGGATGCCTGCCCCCCCACCCAGAAGAATTTATTTCAAAGGATGGCACTGATACCGCAGCTCCAGGAGAGGGATATATCTGATGGGAGCACACAGGAGCAGATGA
>NW_022103916.1:5905144-5906696 GCF_000313985.2 Echinops telfairi | reverse complement strand
TCAGGAGGGAGAGAGGGTGGGGGAGAGAGGGGGGAAAATGAGAAGCTGATACCAAGTGCTCAAGTAGAAAGAAAATGTTTTGGAAATGATGATGGCAACAAATGTACACATGTGCTTGAACAATGGATGGATGGATGGATTGTGATAAGAGTTGTACCAGCCCCCAATACAATGATGGGGAAAAGCAGCAGCAGTAACAATACTTTGTTTTATGTAATATTTAAAAACTTATAGTGAGAGACAAATGGGAAGGGCACACTTATTTGATCTCTGCCAAGACTCAGGGCCAACGCTGAAGAGTGCTAGACACCCCCCAACACTGCATGGTCTGGCTCTCCCTAGCATTCCTGATAAAGCTGGAATGTAATCTCTTCTAAGCATTGAGACCATGACTTTTTCCTCTTGCCTAACTGGGTTAGTCAGCAAACTATTTGTACGTAAAGAACAATCAGATTTATAAGCTCCAACATTTGGGAGTGAAGTAGCTGAGTATTTAAGGCTGAGATCTTATGATTTCAGTCAAACGGTGTTGCAGAGAAGCATGTTGAATACTAAAGTTTCACATGATGGGAGGTGAGTGTCCAGGGCAATATATGCAAATCATATAAAGCCCAGAATCGAAACAGGGTCTTCCCTTCTAAGATGTGCCGATGTCTTAGATATCTATGATAGGGATGATGAACACTGTTAGTGTTTTGTGCTACTGAGTAGAACTACCCTATAGTATTGTCTTGACTGTAATCTTTATGGATGCAACTGCCAGGTCTTTTCGCGCACAGAGCCAACAACAACAAGCAACAACAACAAAACCCAAACAACTTCATGCCATCGAGTCGATCCCAATTCATAGTGACCTTATAGGACAGGGGAGAACTGCCCCTGTGAGTTTCTGAGACTGGAACTCTTTATGGGAGTAGAAAGCCCCATCTTTCTCTTGGGGAACAGCTGTTGGTTTCAAATTGCTGACCTTGTGATTAGCAGCCCCGTACATAAGCACTACACTACCAGGACTCTGCCACAGAGCCCATAGATGGGTTCAAAGCACTAAACTTACAGTTAGCAGTAGAGCGAGCCCTTGACCATTGTACCACTAGGGTTCCTTCTGCTAAGGAAAGCCTATAATGAAAAATTGAGTACATCTAAACCTGTGAAATCAAAGTGATTTGGGTAGGATCATTTTTTTAACGCCCAAATTTTATTTTAAGTACACAATGTAGTTTATATTTCATTTCTAGCCATGATGTCCTCTGATATTTCAAAGGATTGCTTATTGTCAATTGTGGTAGTTACATAATCTGTTGTCAATTTGAGAGTATTAAGAGTGATGGGGTGGAGTCTAGCCTGTCAATCAGGTTGCAGCTTGATGACCTCATTTGGAGGCGCTAAGGAGACAAATAGCTCGCTGGAGGCAGAACAGGCTCTCACTTCGAGAGACATTCTTGTTGACAAGCCACATGGAGACAGGCAGTCAGTCTCAGAGCTGAAGGAACCACGTGTAGACTTCTGACAGTGCTGAGATGCCTCTACCACCACTGGATCCACAAGACTTCCC
>NW_022103916.1:5901146-5904342 GCF_000313985.2 Echinops telfairi | reverse complement strand
GGATTGCCACAGCTTTCTTCCATGGAACTGGTGGTAAGTTCAAACTGCTGACCTTTCACTCAGCAGCTGAGGGCTTTAACCATTGTGCCACCAAGGCTCCTTCTATCAACAGTAGAATGGATCCATTTTGGTATATTCACACAATGAAATACTGCACAGAAATTAGAAAAATGAGTTATGGGTATATGCAACATGGGTGAATCTCATAGCATAAAGGTGAGTGACAAAAGTTAGACACAAGAGTAGATACAAGGGGGCTTCAAAAGTTTTGTGGATAAATTAATTTTTTTAACCTAACTCTAACCCTACCACCAAACCTAACCCTAGCCCTAACCCTAACCCTGAAAAATTATTTTTTTCATGAACATTTTGAAACCCTCTCGTACTAGATGATTGCAGTCATTAAAGCCCACGAATAGAGAAAAAGAAACAAAACCCACCAAATATATCTATGGTGCAACAGGCCAGAATAGTGGTTACTTTGGGGAGCCAGGAAGGGGCAAAAAGTGAGTTTCTGGGCGAGCTGGCTGATCGTGTTCTATTTCTTGACTCGGGTGCTACTATATGGGTGGATATTCACTTTTGATTTCACTTTCAATTATCTATACTTATGATTTGTGCAATTTCCTGACAGCAGCTTCAATAAAAGGCTTGGACAATAAAGAATAAAATGTCACAAGGAAAATGTCATGGAAAATGTGCTTCATTATAGACAATCCAATCAGACCGTTTTTGTTGGTTATATTCCTAAAGCTCATCATTCTAGGTGTCCTTTCTAAGCAGCTTTCTTTTACCTTCAGGCTTTGTCCCCAGCTGTCATTTCTTCTTACTTCGTACGTTTTTTTGTTGATCTTATCATTCTCAAGCCTTCTCGTTGCCATGGTAACAGAGTGCTCCTGTGCTATTATTCTCTGCTTTTTTTTCTCTCCTAACCTCAAAACAAGCATTTCAGAAATGTTTTTCTGGAACACGATTTTCCCAAGATACCATATGGGAAGAAACACAGGTTCATCGTCAAGTCACTGGGGGAAGTGTTCTTACGTGTGGAAATTCACAACGTATATTAATTTCTTAAAGGCCCTGCATCTGTTTAATCAGTTTAATTTAATTCCCCCCTAACTTCTTTCACTGTGGATTCCTCTGCCCTGCCTGATCGTTCCTTTCTTGTTGTTGTCATCCAGTGGGTTGCGGATCATAGTTATCAGAGTAACAGAACAAAACAGGGTCCAATCAAGTGCTAGCCTCATCAATGTTCTGGGTGAGCCCAGTACCAAAGCCACTGTGTCCATCCATCTCATTAAGGGTCTCCCTCTTTTTCACCGACCTCCACTTTACAGTGTTGTAAAGAAAGGATGTTACTTTGAGGACTAAGTTATGCCTGACCCAAGCCAGGGTATTTCCCAATTCTCACATTTTCATGGGAAAGTTGGACATTTAATAAAGAAGACCAAAGAAGAACTCATGTATTCAAACGAAGATGTTGGAGAAGAATATTGAAAATACCATGGACTACCAAAAGAACCCAAAGATCTGTCTTGGGAGAAGAGAAGTAAAGCCAGAATAGAGGCAAGGAGGGTGAGACTTCGTCTCATGTACTTTGGACATGTTGTCAAGAGAGATCAGTCCCCAGAGAAAGACATCATATTTGGTAAAGTAGAGGGACAGCACAACACGGGAAGGTTTGTGACAAGAGACGGTTACAACACTGGGCTCCATACTTGTGAGGATGGTGCGGGGCTAGGATTGCTATGGGTCACATTGACTTGACAGCATTTAACAAAAACAACAGCTGCTTTACCAAGGACGGTTTCCTTTTCTTAGGACTGGCCCCATCAGATAAGATGTCCAAAGTACGAGACTCACCGTTCTTCCTTTCAGAGAACACTGTGGTCATACTTCCTTCAAGACAGATTTGTTTGTTCTGCAAGCAGTTCGTGGTACTTTGAACTGATAAGGTGACCAGATGTCCCGCTTTTGGCGGGACAGCCCTGATTTTTAACAATGTTTCCCGTGTCCCGCGGCGTTTTAAAAAAGTCCTGATTTTTGGAAAGAATGCACGACAAGCTAGGGTATACAGTTTTCGGCTGCCATGTGGCTATTTCGCCAGGATATGAGTTTTATCAATGGTGCCCCGTTTTACCAATGCTCAAATCTGGTCACCTTATAATTTAACATTCTTTAGCAACATCATAATTCAAATACATCAATTCATCTGTGGTTTCATCTAAGGGATCCTGGGAAACCCTAGGACATGGTCCTAAAATATCCCTGCTCGTGGGCATAATCATCTTGGCCTGACTTTTTTGAGATCTTTATATTTTCGGCTTCTATTTCAAAGCAAAATACAAAGTCTGTTAAAAGTATTCGGTAGTCTTCTGTGGCATAGATTAATGAGTGCACCAACAGAAAGACTAGTTTTAGGAATAGAACCAACAAGAGCAAGTGTCTGATTGGATTGTCTATAATAAAGTATATTTTCTTCCATTTTTTAAAGTGTGACTAATTATATTTCTCTATGAGGGGTGTTATTTTACCTCCCAAATGACCAAATGCAACCAAACAAAGTGAATGTAATATCAAAATGTTATTGTTTTGTCAAAAAAACATGATTGAACTTAAGAAGTGGATCATGTGGCCCTTTCTCTTATTTCCTTCCAGTTCAAAATGCTTGCCTCTCTTAAGAGCCAACATTGGATGAAAGGATAAGTAAAATGTGGTACATGGTAACTCTCAATATTGAGTACAGTGTCTTTTCACTTTATTCTTTTCAAAAATTTGTTTGCTCTTCTAATTCCCTTGCCTTTCTATATAATTGAAGAAATCATTTTATTGGGTGTTCTTACAGCTATTATATCATTCCATATGTCAATTGTATCAAGCATATTTGTACATATGTTGCCATCATTATTTTCTAAACATTTACGTACTATTTCAGCCCTTGGTATCAGCTCTCCTCCCCCTCCCCCGGTGACCCCTTGATAAATTTTAAATTATCATTATTGTCATGTCTTACAGTGACCACTGTCGCCTTTCACCCACGTTTCTGTTGTTTGTCCCCCTTAGGAGAGGGGGATATGCATCGATCACTGAGATCAGTTCTCCCTTCCTCCCCTACTCCCCCAGCCCTCCCCCTGCCCTCCTGGTATTGATACTCTTGTTTCTGTCCCTACGGGGTTTATCTGATCTGGATTCCTTG
>NW_022103916.1:5898755-5899939 GCF_000313985.2 Echinops telfairi | reverse complement strand
ACTGTGGGGGTGGTCACACCAGACTCCATATACATTTTAGGGAAAAAAATGTTCTCTATGTCTACAAGATATTTTGCTGGAATTTCATTAAACAAAGAATTGGCATTTCGGTTGAACCTCCCAATCCATGAACACAATATGTCTGTCATTTTGTTTCTTTTATCAACATTTAAAAATCCTCAGCACAAAAAAATAATAAAAAATAAAAATTCCCAGCATACAGATTCTTTACCTGTTTTAAGTGTCTAAGTGTTTTATTTCTTTGGAGTCATTGTAAATGGTGTTGTTTACATTTTAATTTCTCTACATTAATATTAATATATAAACCCGTGATTATTTTTGTGTGTGTGGAGCAGAGTTCAAATTTGTCTCTAGTTTCTAAAAGTAACCCTTGAAATTTGTGAGCAGTCAAGGTGTCAACCCCCTTTTTCCTAAAACCAGCCCAGCAACACAATGTGTGCAAATGAATTGGCAACCCCCAAGACCACACCTGACAACTAACCTCAGGAAGAGTTTAGTTGCCATGATGCAATCAGTCATACATATTCATTGATTTGACTGATCATGTATATACAAGGAGGCACCAATTATGACTATGCATTATTATAAAAGACTGAATAATTAAGCAGCTGAACTTCTTACATTGATGAGAACATCCATGCATAGGAAAGGGTGGCAAACCCCTGGGAACAATGACGGTCTTATATCAGAACCTCTTCCAGATCACACCTGATAGGTCTCTTGGTTTGTGTCCTTTCTGGCTATAACAAATAGGCAGTCTGCATGGATTTTGTTAGCCATGCTAGAGAATTAAGCTCACAAGGGGCAATGAGACTCTAACTTCGCTTGGGATAATGAATTCAGAGAAGGGCTACAAAGGCAACTGATCTGAAGTCTAAAGCCCTTTCTACTTAGGGGTTTTTACTGCTTTAGGGAGGCCAGAGGCATTCGATCTGGTATAGGGTAGCCAGTGATGAGCTTTGATCTAATTCTAGGGGGTGGGGGACTGGTGATGAGAAAAAGAAACGTGGTAAGGTTAAGCCTGGCTCCATTTTAAGGAGGAACTTGAATTCATGCTGCTTCTTACCATACAGTTATCGATAAAAGTGGGTATTTCACTGTTTGTTTGTGTTGTGTGTGTGTTGATACTTTCTGAGCTTCCTAGTTCTAGAAGGGTGTTTTCT
>NW_022103916.1:5875731-5896567 GCF_000313985.2 Echinops telfairi | reverse complement strand
GTCTAGTTCTTCTGGTCTCAAGTTTGTGGAGACTGATATTTTTGTGATCCATTGATACACTGGACTAATTTTTTCCACGTGTCTTTGGTTTTCCATATTCTTTCCTCTGGGTCTAACCAATAGTTAGCCTGAGAGGGCTTTTAAGACCCTAGTTGCTACTCACAAAAGTAGAAGGTAAATTATTATTTTGGGGGACTATATAGGGTCAGTTGACTCCCATACTATGGTCCTGAGACCACTCAGTCCAGGGACTCATTTCCTTAAGGTGTATGGTTATGCCGAAGGAGTTTGCATACCTTTGCCCTGTATCTCCCACCACATTCATAAATATATTTCTAGCAAAGGCAAATACCCACGTACAAATATCCTCTTTGGAACCTCTATATGTGAGTATACTCCCACTCGCCTTCCCCACACCTGTTCAGCTTTCATATCTAGCCTCTCAAGTAGGTGTTTGTTTGGTCACATTTTTTACCCCAAGAGCCACATGTTTTGGGTCCTTTAATTTGAAGAGTCACGTGTCTCTTTGTTCAGTGACATTTTCTGTTATTTCAGTATTCTTCCCCTCTCTACTCTCTCGGGATTTCTTCCATCTTGATATTGCTTCTCCTGGATTTCTTTCTATCTATGTATGTATCTATCTATGTATGTATCTATGTATGTATGTATGTATGTATGTATGTATGTATCTATCTATCTATCTATCTATCTATCTATCTATCTATCTATCTATCTATCTATCTAATCTATCTATGTATCTCTCTCTCATCTCAAAAAAGCAAGACAAAATAAACCCCAGAACTTCACTGCCGTCAAGTTGATTCCTTCTCAGACTATCCTGCTACAGAACAGAACTGCCTCTGTGGGTTTCTGAGACTGTACATCTCTACAGGAGCAGACAGCCTCCTCTTTCTTCCCTGCAATAGCTGATGGGTTTGAATGCTGGCCTTGTGACTAGCAGCCCAACTTCAAAAAGTTCATGGAAAATTCCATTATCTTTTCATTCCGTTTGTCCAGACTTTGTCGTGAGTGTGTTCTGTCATCGTGTTCTTTGGTGATCTTATTCAGTGTCCTAGCAGATTGGCACGGGTTTTCTTTCCCATGGCCATTTTGTTGGCAAGTTTTCTCATGAGGTTGTTTCCCCACAAAGCCTGACCGTCACATTTTCAACTCCTTGGTCTCTGGTGACTCCTTCTCGTAGCAAAATATTCTCTCCGTGGGCAGTGTTTTCTTGAAATGTAACAGTATTATTTAGAAATGTTCAATGTTTGATTTTATTCCATGTGCAGCAGAGGACAATATAGGCAACCCTTGGGGACCCACTTCAATTCCTGGAGTGGGAGTGCCTTTCCCTACAGTCAGAACTCTACAGATTGTTTCAATCATATTAAAAAGCATATGTTTTTTTAAGAAAAAATGCTGCATCTGGCCTAGAGGCCCATGCATCCTGCTTCTCTGGGTGGCTGCTTTATTCTTACTCGTGGCTCCTGGGGGGAGTGTGGGCCTGGACTGTTCACTCCAGCAGCCTGCCCTGGCCATGCTATGGAGGGGAGGAACTGCCAAAGATGCCTTGACTCTTTCCCTCGATTGTCTGTTTCTCTCTCTCTCCTATTTATTGCCCATAGATTTTCCCCACTGCCTACGTGATCTCCTTGTTGTTGATGCTCCGAAGCAAGAGGTCTTAAAGGAAACCTGCTGCCCTTTCCCAATGATCTGTTTGTACTTGTACTTTCTCTAGCTTCTGTTTTTATCTGATGTGCTGCCTATCTTCAGCAATTACGGAAACAATTTTGGGTCTACTCTTTCCGCATTCTGCTGTTAAACATGCTCTGGGATTCACATGCTCTCCCTTTTTTCCACTTCAAAGTGCATCTGTATAAATTACAAATAAAAACATTATACGACAGTCAGATATGTATTTTGGAAACCAGTGAACTATTAGAAGAAGAAGAAGAAGAGGAGGAGAAAGAGGAAGAGGAGGAGGAGGAGGAGGAAGAAGAAGGAGGAGGAAAGAAGGAAAGAAAGAAAGAAAGAAAATCTCTCCACGTCTGGGACCCTGCCTCTGCTGCCATCCTGCGCTATATTTACTTCTATGAACTTACCATGTGGGTTTGCCTTTTCCTATGCTGTTGCCCTATGGGAAATGATGTTCTTTATAAAAAATAGATTTATTGACAGATAACTGACATATCATACAATTCAGTAGTTCAATCATATTTAAAAGATTCGGGCAATCATTACTGCAATCAGTTTTAGAACATTTTTCTTCTTTCTTGCATTCATTGTTATTAGCAAAAAATGATATTCTTGTTGAAGGATTCAAAGCTCTACCTCTAATCTAATAACACAAAATAGAATTTAGTCCCAACCCTTGTGAAACCCAGCACACACTAGTCCTACGTTCACCATGGCCTGTAACCCCTCAGAGCAGGTTCACGCCTAAGTATCCTTACCTGGGTATGAGCTCCCCGAGAACGGGCACGGTGCTTCACCATTTATATCTCCTTAGCGACTTGAGCAGGGAGCCCTGCTGTGTAGTGGTTACACATTGGGCCGCTGACTGCGAGGTCGGCAGTTTAAAACCACCAGCTACTTTGCTGGAGAAAGAGGAGGCTTTCTACTCCCATAAAGAATTACAGTCTCAAAACCCACAGGGGCAGTTCTACCTTACCCGACCTATAGGGTCACCATGAGTCAGAATGGACTCAGTGGCAGCGAGTTTGATTTTTTAAATTGTTGTTTTGTTTAGCAACTTGAACAGATACAAGCACATAGTTGTTAATAATCTAGTTATGTGTCATTTGAGGGCAGGGACCTGTGTCATTTGGGGACAGGGCTGTGGATTTTACCTGACAGGAGTGGCCGGGACGAGACTCTGCTCAGAGGATGTGATGCTGGAGAACTACAGTTACCTGGCATGTGTGTGGGGGGTGGTGGTGGTGGTGGTGGGGGATTCGTGTCCATAACTCTTGGTATCATGATGTGTTTCCTTTGGTGCAGTATGTGGAGTCCCTGTAGAGCACAGACATTAGTGAAGGGAGACATGTCGATCCTGAGTATGCTAGACAAGAGCACACCAAGTGTCAAACTTAGTCATAGCTGCATATTCTGCAAATAACAAGGAAGCCAGTGGGATCTGAGAGGAATGAATGAGGGTGAGAGTGTGAAGAGGTGGTATCAGAGCCAGGGAGTCAACTTACACTGGCCAACACACATTTTGGTGCCTCAAATGTTAGATTTGTTTCTGGATATATTTGACCTGCTGATCCCAAAAATGGCACCAGTTTTCCCTTATCAGCACTAGGTTTTGAGATACCGAACATATGCCACCTATCACTCTTCATTCTGCTCACCAATAAAAAAATCAAGATATTTGAATATTGTGTTAGCCAACTTGAGATAGAGGAAGTGCACGCTGGCTTTATTTAAAGTAGTTAGTGTTGTACTAAATAGTTAGGTCAAGTTATACTTCCTACTCACTAGGATGTCTATAGTTAAATGAAATTGGAAAATAAGTGTTGACAAGAATGTGGAAAAATGGAACTTTCTTAAAATGCTAGTGGAGACACAGTCATGTGGTAATCAACTTGGCATTTCCTCAAAAGTTACACAGTTACAACGTGATCTTGCATTTCCACTACTAAAAATCTACCCAAGAGAAATGAAAACATGTATTCATACAAAAAATGTTTACACCATTATTGCCATATTGTTCATAATAACTGAATACCATCCAAATATGTATGTCAATTGATAATGGATAAACAAAATGATATATGTAGCCCTTGGATGGTTCATATGGATAAAGCACTTGGCTGCTAACCAAAAGGTTGACTGTTCTAGTATATCCAGAAATTCCACAGAGGAAAGCCTGGTGATCTACTTCCAGAAAACCAGTCATTGAAAATCCTATGGAACACAGTTCTACTCTGACATACATGGGTCACCATGAGTCAAAATCAACTTCACGACAAAGTTATACAGGTGGACTTCAAAAAGTTTGGAAAAATGAAATTAAGAGAAACGAGTTTTTCCATAAACCTTTTGGAGCGTGTGTGTGTGTGTGTGTGTGTGTATTGTTTGGCAATAAAAAGGGATCAGCTATCAATAAATGGACTAATAATAAACATAGGTGAACTCTGAAAATATGTTAAATGAGAGGAGACAGTGACAAAAAATCCAATTACTATATGGTTCCCTTCATATGAAATGTCCAGAAGGGGAAGTACTATAGAGATTCCAAGTCGTGGAATAGGGTGAGGGGAGGTGGAAGGAGTAGGCTTGATGGGGCCTTCAAAATGCTTATGGACAAATGAGATAGGAGCAGGCAGGCTTTCGTTCAGTTGTGCACAGGGTCGCTATGAGTCAGACCTGACTCGATGGCACCCGGCAACAACAATAAATCAATCTTACTGGATGTGAAGTGCATCTTGATAAATCAAAATGACAAGATTTCAACTAGGTCCGTATTGAAAAGGTTTGAGTCCTTGTGAATTTTTTGAAGGAAAAAAATGTAATTAGTGCCTGCTTAAAATTTTGAGAGAAAAGCACCCAATCCCTTACATGTGCTAGCTGTCTGTCCTTGAGAGAGCAAATTACCTCTGCCTCTGTTTCTGCATCTGTAAAATGAGGATTAAAATAATCCTAGAGACGACATGAACATTAAATGAAACTGTGTGTGTAAAGTGCTTAGAACAGTGATAAGTATCAATATTATTAGTAATGGTAAAGAGAATTTAACTGTATTTTACTAAATTGTATTTATTAATAAGTATTATTAGTAATGCTTATTGCAATATTACTAATGTGTCGTATCAGGCCTGGTAACTTACAACATTGGAAATAATTTACAATGGCTATTCATTTACTGGACTCTACTAACCTTAATTTAATCCATGATCATGATCAACTCTCCCAAAGATGATACAAAACCTTAATACATTCATTTGTAGTCTTTTTGTTCTTATTATGATGCCTATGTGCACAATGCTTTCCAGTGTGAAAATACACCCGCTGACAAGGACCAACATTTTCGAAGAGTCCTAGGGGTCACCGATCTCCCAGTGATAACAATTCCCTCCATGAAGTTCTCATTGTGGACAAATTGCAATCTGTACATTTCCAAGGCAACAGATGAAAAACACCAAGTCCTTGATAAATAATTCTTTGGAAAAGTACCCTTTCCCTGTCTTTACTGTGGCACATTTCCTTTGTCCACAAAAGTCTCACTGCCCCATAGATAATACTGTATTCATTTATATTACTGTGTCAGAAATCGAGGAGCCCTGCTGGCATAATTGTTTCGCGTTAGGCTGTGATCCACAAGGTCTGCAGCTTGAAATCAGCAGCCGCTTAGTGGGAGAAAACGGGGCTTTCCACGCCCATAAACTGGTTCCAGTCTCGGAAACTCACGGGTACAGTTCTACCCTGTCCTATAGGGTTGCTATGGGTCAGCGTCAACTCTATGGCAGTGAGTTTGAGTTTGAGTTTTTGGAGTGTAAGAAATGACCAGTTATGTAGGCTAAGAATCCAGGCAGGCTTGGCTGTGTTCTCTGTTTAAGGGTCTCACGCAAGACTGAAATGAGAATGTTGTCCACATGGAACTCTTATTTGAAGGCTCTAGGGGAAGAACCTGCTTCCAGCCTGACTGGGGTGGTTGGCAGACTTTAGCTCCCTGTGATTCTAAGACTGGAGTCCCACCTTCATTGCTGGAGGTCAGCCAGTGATTGCTCCTTGTTCCAAGAGGTGAGCTGTATTTCTCACCACCCAGCCTGCTTCATTTTCAAATCTCTTCTGACTTCCTTTTCTGCCACAAGAAAGGAAACACTCTGTTTTTAAGGGCTCATGTCATTAGAATAAGGTCACCTGGATATTCTCCCTAGGTTAAGGCCAACTGATTAATAACCTTAATTACATTCACAATATTCCGTTTTCTAAACCAAATATAATCACAGAGCAAGACCTTGTCCTATTCATGGGTTCCACCACAGTTAAAGGGAGGATTTATACTACATGGATCATTTAAAAAATTCAGTCTATGATCTAATTTATATGAAATACATGAATATAAGGAAACCAAAAATGACTATTGATTACCAGGAATGAGAGGGGAAATTTTATTTTGATTAGTTACTACTGAGTTTATGTTAATATGGCGGTGATACGATTTGCATAAGGATAACAACAATGGTTGCACAACTTGAAAAATGTAATAAAGGTTCCTAAATTATAGATGTAGAATTTGTTTACATATTATGTTGAAGTGTTCATTTTTTGATTTGTGTGTTAATTTGGAGAAACCCCATTGGCCATGGGGTAGAGTTGGGTATAATCTTTAGGGAAGTCAATGGCTAGGTCTAGTTCTTCTGCATTGTCTCTGGGTAGGTTCAAACCAAGGACCTTTACCTCTATCGCCCAGGGGCCTTTTTAGCATATATTTTGTTATGTATATTTTCAGCACACACACACAAACCTGAAAATATTCCTGCTCATTACACACTTTATAAAATCTCTCTACTTAGAAATAAACACCACTGACATAACACCCATAGATGTCTCTCACTGAAAATTTTGTTCATTAAATATCTACGACCATATTTCTTACTCATAGCCCTGCTAAAAAACTCCCCTTTTATAAATAGCTGCCATAATGTATGCTCCATTGTTGTTTGCCTATTTTGAAAAGCTCCATAGGTTTCTAGGAAGGTATTGTTTTAGTAGTGAGGAATAATGAATCCTAAAATCAAACTTCCTTTTTAATGACCTTTTTATTGTGAATTAGGTGGGAGGATTTACATTTCATACCATCAGCTCTGCACTCAACAGGCCAAGCCACTCATCAACCCCTCTGCCATATTCTACCCCACCCCCTCTCTGATTTCTCTCTCCACCCAAGTCAATGCCTGTCAACCACCCGATCCACTGCTTCACCTTCCTACCCTTGCTCTCCCTCTCAGGGGCACTCCAAAGTCTAAGACCAAACTTTCCAAGTAACTTAAGATAATCCTTAGGATTACAGAACTATCCAGAATCCAGTAAGGTGAAATCTACAATGCCTGGCATTTAATCAGAGACAATGAAGACGTGCAAAAGAGGTATGAAAGCATAATACATGATGAATATAAGCAATCAATCAAAACTACTAATAATCAAAACTGACCCTAAACAAACCCTGCTGTTAGAAGGACATTAGAAGAATGACTCCTCTAAGTGTTTTCCATTTGCTGAGACACAGGTGTCATTGACTCACCTCTGAGTCATAGTGACTATGTATGGAAGACAGACTGAAGTCCACCTGGCATTGTGCCATCTTCACAATTGTTATATTTGAGCCCATTGTTTCAGTCGCGGTGTCAATCTGTCTCACTGAGGGTCTTCTGTTAAAAAATGAGAGAGAATAACTAAGAAATAAAAAAGATAAAAAGTACTTCTAGGAGGATGGAATAGACAGATATTTTCCAATTCCTCCCACTGAAGCCAAACCAAACCATGCAATCAAGTAAATTCTGACTCCTAGCAACCCTACAGGATGGAGTGTGTTTCCTACTCTCTAGGCCATCAATCTTTATGGAAGCAGACTGTCAACATCTTTCTCCCACAGAGTGGTTGGTGGGTTTGAACGACCCATCTTTTGGTTGATAACTGACCACTGTGCCAACAGGGCTTCTAATGTCCATATTAGAGGCGCACACTCAGGAAGTTGAAAGAAAATGACAATGATCTAAAAGGCATCAGGAAGATAAGAAACAAAATAATTTTAACAAACTAGAATGAAGAACCAAACAAAAGTATTGATATTGAAAAATATAACAATGGGGTTAAGATCTGAGGAACTCAACAACAGATTTGAACTGGCAGAAGAAAACACAAAACTAGAGGGTAAGGCAATGGAATTATTGCATGTGGAGAACAGGAGAAAAAGATAAAGCCGAGCAAGGCCTAATGGAATTGTGAGGAGGCCTGGTGGCACAGGGGCTAAGCATTTGGCTGTGATCCAAAAGGCCAGTAGTTCAAACCTACCAATTGCTCAAAGAGAGAAGGATGTGGTAATTTGCTTCCATGGAGATTTACAACTTTGAAAACTATGTGGCAATTCTTTGCCCTATGGGGTCAACAGGCAACAGGTACCCAGTGGACCAACACAAGCATGCTGGGAATCCAAGAAGAATAATAAGAAAAAGGAATAATATATATATATATATATATTTTACATTTTATTTATTTATATTCATATATATACGTATATGTCATTTTTATCGGTGCCTAATCCACATATCATACAATCCAATCATTCAATCTTTCTATCATATCAAGTTGATACTAGAAGAAAATGAAGCTATCACTCCAAGAAATTAAACAAATTACAATTAGGATAAACCCAAAGAAATCCACATTGGTATATTTATAATTAAATTCTTGAAAACCAAAGATAAATAGTATTCACTGAAGAGTTCTTCCAAATATTAAAAGAATCAACACTGGTCCCACAAATCCTCTTACAGTAAATAAAAGAGGAAATGAACACATTTTCAAATATATATTTTATTGATTTAAGACAGTACAGAAAGAGAAAACTACCCACTAATATCTGTCATGACTACACATAAAAATCATTAATAAAACACTTGTAAATAGAATTTAGAAATATATAAAAATATATCATTGGGGGAATTATAAAGATGCAAGTCTGGTCCAATATTCAATAGTTGATACATGTAATCCAATTTATTGACAGGATCAAGAAGAGAAATCATATCATCCTATCACTTGATGAAGAAAAAGCATTTGACAAAAATCTATCCATCATCCTGAAAAAATTTTTCAGAAAAATGGGAACAGAGGGGACTACTTCAACTTGTTAAAAAAAATGTACCAAAAACCAAAAATAAGATCTTACTGTAACCTTGTTATTTTATTTAATGTAGTTAGAAAATTTTCTCTTATAAAGTTAGTCTAAAGTACTTAATTCAGTTTGTATGAAATTTTTATGACTTTCAACATTGCTCAGTGAGCAAATAATCAGAAAAGCTGTGTTGTATGAAGAAGAATGAAGCATCAGGATTGGAAGCTGGTTTATTAACAATCTGCGACATGCAGATCACGCAACCTTGCTTGCCCACAGGGAGGAGGACTGGAAGCCCTTGCTGAGGAAGATCAAGGACTGCAGCCTTCAGTATGGATTACAACTCAATGTAAAGAGGAACAAAAATCCTCACAACTGGACAACAGGTAACATTATGATAAATGGAGTGGCGATACTGGGAGGGTGGAGGGAGAGTGAGTTGGAAAGGGGGAACCGATTACAAGGAAGTATATATGACCTCCTCCCTGGGGGACGGACAACAGAAAAGTGGGTGAAGGGAGATGTTGGACAGGGCAAGATCTGACAAAATAATAATAATTTATAAATTATCAAGGGCTCATGAGGGATGGGGGAGTGGGGAGGGAAGGGAAAAATGAGGACCTAATGCCAGGGGCTTAAGTGGAGAGGAAAAGTTTTGAGAATGATGAGGGCAATGAATGTACAAATGTGCTTTACACAATTGATGTATGTATGGATTGTGATAAGAGTTGTATGAGCCCCTAACAAAATGATTAGAAAAAAAAATGAGTGGAGAAAAGATTGATGTTGTCAAATATTTCATCTTATTCGGCTCCACAATCAATGGAAGTAACAGTCAAGAGATCAAATTATGTAACGGTTAAATCTGCTGCCCAAGACCTCTTGAAAGTGTTGAAGAGTGAGGAGGTCACCTTGAGGACCAAGGTGTGCCTGACCCAAGCCTCGGTCTTTCTTTCAATCGCCTGCTATGCCTGTGAAAGACTGAAGAAGTGATGCATTTGAACTGTGGTGCTGGCAAAGAGAAACGAAAGTACATGGACCGGCAGAAGGACAAACAAGTCTGTCGCGGCAGAAGTATGACCAGAGTTCTCCTGAGAGGCAAGGGTGGCGAGAGTGCATCTTCCATATGTGGGACATGTTGTCAGGAGCACCCAGTCCCTGGAAAGGGACAGCATGTTTGGTAAAGGAGAGGGGCAGCAAAAGAGAGGAAGGCCCTTAAGGAGATGGGTTGACACAATGGCTGCCACAATGGACTCAAGCATAGAACAATTGTTAGCATGATGCAGGACCCCACGGTGTTCCGTTCTGTTGTGCACAGGGTCGCTGTGGGTTAGAACCGACTCAATCGCGCCTAATAGCAACAACAACAACATGGACTTCCCAAAGAAGAAGCAAATCTCTTTGGAAGAAGTATAGCCCGAATGCTCCTTGGAGGCACCAAAGGTGTGGCTCTGGTTCCCGTACTTCGGACATGTTGTCAGGAGAGAGCAGTCCCTGGAGAAGGACGTCATGCTTGGTAAAGAGGCCGCGAAGAAGAGGAGGACGCTCAACAAGATGGACTGATACGGTGGCTGCGATGATAGGCTCAAACATAAGAGCTTTTGTGAGACTGGCCCGGGATCAGGCAGTCTGGTTCGGTTGTACAGAGGGTCTCTATGAGTCAGCACCTCTTCAAAGGCACCTAACAAGAACACTGCTCAAAAACAGACAGGTTGGATGGGGGCCAGTACTGCTCTTATTTACCTGTGTGTAAAAGCCAGACCCTGCTATTTAGTCAGTCAACAAAGACATCCCGAGACTGAGACTTAGTGTTCTGTTTGCTTCCTCGTGGTCTGCAGCTGTTTCCCATGGCTATCCTGAAACTGGAGTTAACGTAAACCATCTGTATATGACTACTCAAATTGGAAAATCCAAATCCAAAGATATAGATTCTCTGTGTGTTCGGATTTCAAACTGAACATCACAAACAACACTGGGATTTCTGGTGGCGTAGTGGTTACTCATTGGGCTGCCAATAGCACGTTCAGCAGTTTGAGACTACCAGCCGCTTCACGGGAGAAAGACGAAGCTTGCTACTCTTGTAAATAGTTAAAAACTCCTAACCAACACACTGCCATTGAGTCAATACTGACTCACAGTGGCAGTTAGAGCCTCTGAAACCTACAGGAGTACTTCTATTCTATCCTGTCAGGTCCCGATGAGTCAGATTTGACTTGATGGCAGTGAGTGGCGGTTTTGAATTTTGATCTCCTTGGTGTAGTATACCTTGTAAATGAAACTTCTCTTTCCACCTCTGACTTGGAGTGGGCAAACTGGCTGTACCACTCAGGGTAAAATACCTGCATTTCAGATAACAAAATGTAATAGTGAAAGACTCCATGCTTTCCTAAGATCAGGATCAAGAAAATAATGTCTATTCTCCCTGATTTTATTTAGCTGGAAATTTTAGCCAGAGCAAAAAGTCATGAAAAGGAAATAAAAGGCATACAGAACAGAAAGTAAAACCTGTCCCTGTTTAAAGATGACATAATCGTCTACATAGAAAACTTCAGGAAATCTACCAAAAGTCCATTGAACTAATAAGTGAATTCAGTAAGGTCACAGGATACAAGATAAATATACCCCCCAAATCTATGTAATAGCTATGATATAATTGACATAAAACTTTAAAAATATATTAATTTATATTATTCAACAAAAATTAAATACTTAGGTATAACTCTAACAAACATTCAGGACTTGTATGTTGGAAACCACAAAATGATGTAAGAAATCAAAGAAGTTCTAAATAGGTAGTGACATGGTGTTCATGGCTTGGAAGACTGGATATGGTAATAAGGTCAGTTCTTCCCACATTAACCTACAAATGCAACACAATTTCCATTACTATTCCAGTAACATTTTTTGTAGTTGCAGATAAGATTATACTGAAACATAGAAAAGCAAATAAGCTAGAATATATAAAAATTTGAAGAATAAGGTGGGAGCAATTAGTCTGTTCAAGTTGAAGACTGATCACATAGCTATAATGATCGAGTCTGGAATTAGCAGAGGAAAAGGCACATCATGGGAACAAAATACACAGCTCAGAAATATGCTTACACAAGTTTTTGACAAAGGAGTCGAAGAAATTCAATGGAAAAAGCAATCATTTCAACAAATGGTACTGGAGCAATTGACTGTCCATAGCCAAATATATAAATCAACACAACATAAATAGTATACATTAGGTAAAAATAAACTCAATTAATTTTCAGTTAATTTTGTATTAGCTTCCTAAGGCTGCCAAAACAAAATACCACAAACTTAGTGTCATATAAGAACAGAATTTTATTGTCTCACAATTCAAGAACTCGAAGTTCAAAAGAATTTCTTTTGTTGGTTGATCTACAAGTATAATCCCACTAGGGGAAGATTCTTTCCTGTCTTTCCCAATTTCTGATAGCCCCAGGTGTTCCTTGGCTTACAGATGTTTCTTTACATGTGAATTCTATCTTTCTGTCTCTTACACTTCATAATGACCTCATTGACATTAGATTATCACCCACTTTACCGCAGTATAACGTCATGATATAGCATCATGTATAACATCATCTAAGACCCTATTTCCTACTCATCATCAAAAGCTCTGTTTCCTAATAAGGTCATCCTTACAGGTATTAAGAATAAGGCCTTCAACATATCTTCTTGGGGAACACAATTTAATCCCTAAAAATGACTGTGGATTTCAATTGTAAAACTAGAAAACTTTTAGGAAAAAAAGTGAAATGAGAAAATCTTTAGAATCTTGAATTAGGCAAATAATTCCTAAACTTATACAGAAAGCTAACCTCCAAAAGGAAAACTTATATAAGTTGGACTTCATTAAAACTTAAAATTTTTCTATGAAAAATCCCGTTAAGAAAAAAAAAGAAAGAAAAAGAAAAATCCTGTGAAGAGGGTGAAAAAGAAAAATCCTGTGAAGAGGGTAAAAGAGAAATAGCAGGGTAAGTCAAAGTATTGCTATTAGGGTTTCACGCCATGAGTTTATTTCCAAGAACACATGCTGAGACATGTCTTCTATGATCGGTGGATGACTGCAGACTTGTCTCAGTCTCATTAATGTGCCTTGAGACGATCCCATCAAAACTGGCTTCTTTGGGGGATCTGCTGGGCTAGTTAGATTCAAGGCAAAGAGGTCCGCTCTGAAGGGAATGGGGACTGTTTTGGGGGGTTCCAAAGGGGTAATCTTGATATATTTTCTCACTATGCTTATTAAGCTTTAAGAGAATTGAAAACTGCATTGGTGAGGAAAAGGCCGGAGAAGTTGTGCTGATTCTTGGAGGGTAGCAAGGGCTGTCCTACAAGAACTTCGTTGGAAACCTCCCCCCAGCCTGCCTCTCTAAAGCCCCAATCCTGCCCCTTCAGACTTCTTTTATTGTGAATTAGGATGGGGTTTAGATAGCAGGTCATTTTTGCATTTGGCAACTTAAACACTTATCAATCCTCCCACTGGCTTGCCCTGTTTCCCTCTCCCACATTCTGCCCCCCCCCCTTTGAAGGGTATTATTATCCCCTTCACCAAAGTTACCATCTGTCTGTCTTCTGCTCTATTATTTCCCCTTCTCGCCATTCCCCTCCCACCCCAACGACCATCAAAGTCTGTTTCTTTTGTTATAAGAAAGAAAAGGTTTTCTTAACAGTGGTCAGACTTCTTGCTATTCCCAAACTCAAAGGAATAGGATTCAAGTCCCTCAGGGTTGCCCCAAACTGCTGTTTTGATGTGGCATAAATTGAAGAGTACAGAATTCTTCAGGAAAGGGTTAGAGGTATGGAGACACCACCTTTAGAAGTGTATAGGTGGACGTTATGTTGAGAAATAACTGTTACATTTTGAAATTTTTGTTTAATTAAGGTTTCTGTGGTTTTGTAGCAATATCTGTTTTACTTACCATTGTATTTGGAAACTCCATATCTCTAATAACTGTCAAAACCCAATTATACAAAAACAATCCCATTAGAAATATAATATACATCAACTAAAAGCATTTAATGAAAGATCACAAATATTTATACTTATGTTTTCTTCTAAGAATCTAATAACTAACTTTTTGGTCCATTTATTATTTTTGTGGTCCATTTTAATAATCATTATTTAGTTATGGTGTGAGATTAGGTACAAAGTCAATTCTCCCAGTAATGTTTGTAAAAAAGAGCATTACTTCCCTATTTAATTGTATTGGCATTATTATAAAATATCAACTAACCATAAGTAAGATTGCTTCCTTGACTGTTGATTCTATTCTATTGATATGTGTATTCCTCCATTAGTATCGCAGTGTCTTGATTACTGTAGCATGTACTCACTTGTGAAGTCAGGAACATTTTCCTTTATCAAGGTTGTTTTGACTTTTTTGCATAGTCTGGGGATGTGAATAGCTTTGTTATCAGACAGAGAGCATTGTAAAGTGGATTATGGCAGATGTAGTTAGGTTAAAATGTAACCTTATCATTTGATCTTCTCTTTGACCATTTTAAAATTGTTTCAGTTATATATGTGTGTGTGTGTGTGTGTGTGTGTGTGGGTGTGTGTTTCTGTTTTATATAGTTGTTGTTATTGGGTTTTATCTTTCATTGTTGTTTCCTGTTTGTGTTTCGTGCGACTTTCGTTATATGAAAACCAAAATAGGCAGATCTAGAGAGACAGATTGAGAATTCTCTAGGAGTATGGCAGGGGAGGGCGGGGGGAGAAATGGGGAACTAAAAACAATGAGTATGAGAAGAAAATGTTCTGAAATTGATTGTGGTGATGCTTGCACAACTCTTAATATGATTGAGCAATTCATTTGTATGATATAGGAAGTATATATGTCAATAAAACTTATTTGGGGCTATTTTGGACCCTTTGAATTTCCAAATCAATACTAAAATTAGCTTGTCAATTTATCCATAGAAATAAGATAGAATTTTTATAGGGATTGCACTGAATCTTCAGGTTGGGAACTATTGCCATCTTAACAATATTAAATCTTCTGATCCATGAACATGAATTTATTTGAATTCATTTTGGTCTTTAGTTTTATCAACAATATTTTTTTTTTTGCCAAGTATGAGTTTTACACTTATTTTGTATATATTCCACCAAAGTATTTCATCTTAAAGGTTTAACAATTTCGTTTTTGCTCAGAATATACACAACTGAACACAACCAATGTAACAGTTTCTACATGTACAGTTCAGTGAAGGGGGTGATGGTTGTCGATTGCAGTCTTTCTTACGTTCCTTTTCTGAGTTGTTCCTCCCCTGTGGACATGAACTCACTGACCCCGACATTTCCTATCTTAGCTGCCACTTTGTTGATGCCAATTCGACCCTACATAGTTACAGCTTAAAAGAGCACGATGCTCAAGGCAGACATTCTTTGCTGGGTAAACTAAACTTTTGTTTGGTTTTAAGATAATTTCAGGGGGTATTTCTGGTTAAATGTTTAAAGATTAACTCAGAGCAATCGTTTCAGGAGTTCATCCAACCTCCATGGTGCCAGAAAGTCTGGAATCCATGAGACTTTGAACTTCTGGTATGCATTTTTCCCTTTTTGATCAGTATTATTCTATAGAATCTTTGATCAAATCGTTCACTTCTACCAGTCTCAGAGCAAAAGAGGCAGTTGTTCAGAGAGACAATTGGTCACACATTCCATATTCTCCTCTTATTCCCCAGTGGCCTTCTTCCTCTGTCGTTCCAGGCAAATAGAAACCAGTTGTTGTGTCTTGGATGACCACTTGCAAGCTTTTCAGACCCCTGGCACTATGAAACATAGTACTACAGAACATAGTACAGAAACACTAAACATGTTACTAGGTCAGCTAACTGGGATAGCACATGAAGCCTTGACCCTAAATCTCCAAGCCTACCAACCGATCCCTTCTCTATTGTTTAGAAGAGTTTGTGAAGAATTTACCTTAACTTTTATTTAAATATTTGGTAGAATTCATCAATGATATTATCTGGGCCAGAACTTTCTTTGTGAATAGTTTTAATTACTAATTCAATCTCTTTACTTGTTACAGAGCTATTCAGATTTTTAAATTTCTTATTAGTTAGTTTCAGTAGTTCCTGTCTTTCTAGTTATTTGTCCCTAAGTTATCTACATTTTTTGCTGCAGTTTTTCATAGTATTCCCTTATAGTTCTTTTTATTTCTGTAAACTCAGTAGTCATAAAAAAATCAGTAGTCATGTTCCCTCTTTCAGTTCTGATTTTAATAATTTGAGTCGTAACTAATTGTTCTTGGTTAACACCTTAATCATCAAGTGCTGTCGTGACACAAATATCACAAGCGAACAGCTTTAATAAACAGAAATGTACTTTCTCACAGTTTAACTCACTCACTACCACCGAATTGGTGCTGACTCATACTGACCCTATAGGACAGGGTAGAATTGCCCTGGGAGTTTCCGTGACTGTACCTCTTTACGGGAGTTGAAGGGGCTGGTGATTTCCAACTGCTGACCTCGTGGATCACAGCCCAATGTTTAACCACTATGCCAACCAAGGCTCCGATCTCCTCACAGTTCAGGAGCCCAGAAGTCCGAATTCAGGGTGCTGGATCTAGGGAAAGCCTTTCTTTCTCTACCAGCTATAGAGGACGGTGTTTGTCTCTGAGCTTGTTCTCCTGGGTAATTCTCATGTAGCTCAGCATCTCTCTTCTCCCATCTCTGCCCCGCTCACTAGTTTAATCTCTTTTATATCTCAAAAGAGATGGACTCAAGCTATAACTGCTCTCTCTGGCATCTTCGATTTTAAGATGACAGAGAAAAGGAGAGGCAAGAGTTATGTCAAAAAAGAGTCACTACCTCATGGGACCCATTTAATGTAAACTATACCAGTGGCAGGGGGGCAGGACAAAGACAAGAACATTAAGAAGTTCATTTTAAAAAGTTCATTAATTTGACACTTAGCAGAGGCTGCAGGCCCTATAGGGTTGCTATGAGTTGGAATCAACTGATGGCAGTGAGCTTGGGGGAGAGAGGCTGTGGTAGCCAGGGACATTTCCGAACTAAGTGTCTTTGATGCATATGTGCTTCCCAAACTTTATGTGAAACTTCATTATTGAGTGAATTATGTCCTGCACAGCAAGGTGGTCAGGAACCATTCTGGTGAAGCCTAGAGGGACAGAACACCCCCCACCTGGTCATAGACCTTTGGACCCTGCCCCACAACCTTCACTAAAGCCCATGGAAAGATTTGAGCCCCTAAAAGCTGAAGAAAAACTAACCCGAAAGAAAATAAAATAGAAATGATACTTAATGGCACATTAGGTGTATCTATGTCAGATTAAGTGGGCGTTTGGGGTGTGTCTCCGGGACTCACAGCTTTACTAAGTATTCAAAGATGAAATGCTAACCTTTAAATAAAATTATCACATATGTAGCAAATTGCCAATTCATCATTCGTGTACAATTTGTGGCATTTGTTATGTTTAGCCACAGTCTTCTATAAGATTTTTCTCCATGGGGTAAAAACACCCAGGAGACCAGAGTCATTTCTGTGGGAGTATCAGTGAGAGGAAGGAGAGGGATCGTACACAAAATACTGAAGGTAGGATGGGTGATCTCTTGAATGACTTCTTTGCTTTAGAATTCACAAGTTAGAAAGTCATCAACTAGAGACATATATCTACACGTTTAGCAAAACAAAAAACAAAAAAACCCAACTTTATTTGGGAGTGGATTGATAAAGGACCAGCTTTGCCTATACATTAAACTAAACCAGTAACTTAGGTGTTTTGAATATAATATACAGTGTGCCAGGAAACATTTTGTGTGTCCAAATTTAAAGGAATATGCGAGCAAGCTGGATGCTTTTATTTCTGGGTTTTCTGTCCTGTTGCATTGGCCCGTGTATGTATCATCATACCATTACCAGGTTGTTCTGACAACTGTGGCTATTTGTTTTCATTTTCATTGATCTTAATATTTTTCTCTAATTTTCTTTATGATTTCTTCGAACTGTGGAATACTTAAGTCTGTCTATGACTGTCGAGTTGCTTATTTCCCCCCTCATTTTGGGCAGCCAGTGTTTCACATAAACCAAAATGTAAAAATTGGAAACCAAGAGGAAAGATCAGTAGTTGGAAATTTGGCCTTGGAGGTAGAATAGAAATGAAGCTGGAGATTGCATGAAACATTTTGCATGATCAAAGACTTCTTCATTATAAATGTCTTTTCTCAACAATATACATGAGAACTATACACCTGAACCTCACCACATGAAATACACAAGAATCAAATTGACTATATCTGTGGGAAAAGGCAATGGAGAAGCTCAATAGCATCAGCCAAAACAAAGCTTATATATTCAAACTGAAGTTGAAGAACATTTTTAAAATGTCTCAATAACCAAAATCTGACCTTGAGCACACACCACTTGAAAATTTCAAGAACATCTCAAGAATAGAATTGGTGGACAGATGAACTGTGGGATGACATCATGAACATACAAGAAGAAAAAGGTAATTTAAAAGACTGGATAGAAAGAAAAGACCACAGTGAATGTCAGAAGAGACTCTGAAAAGTGCTCTTGAACAAAGAGTAGCTAAAGCAAATGGAAGAAATGATAAAGGAGAAGAACTGAACAGAAAATTCAAATGGCAGCTCAAGAAGAAAGAATTATGATGAAATGTGCAAAGACCTAGAGTTGGGAAGCCAAAAAGGAAGAACACGTGCCGCATTTCTCAAGCTGAGAGAAATTTAGAACAATTTCACGTGGCAAGCAGGAAACATCAAAAGAAGATGGAAAGAATACGCAGAGTCACGGTACCCAAAATAACTGGTTGTGTTCAACCGTTTTAAGAGGTAGCATATGATCAAGGACTGGTGGTATTGAAGGAAGAAGTCCAAGTTGCACTGAAAGCATTGGTGAAAAACAAGACTCCAGGAATTAATGGAATACTGTGTTAGTTTGGGTTGACTAGAGAAACAAATCCAGAGACACTAATATATATGTAAGAGAGAGTTTTATATCAAAGAGCAATTGTATATTATGAAAACATTCCAGCCCAGTCCAGATCAAGTCCACAAGTCTTATATTAGTACATATGTCCAATGCCAGTCTATAAATTCCTCTTCAGACTCACGCAACACATGCAATGATGCTGAGTGCAGGAAGATCACAGGTCAGTGGGTGGAAAGTCTTGTGGATCTAGTGGCAGTGGAAGGATCTCAATGCTGGTGTGAGTCTCCACATGGCTTCACCAGCTCTAGGGCTCTGGCTCCATCAGTGTAGCTCCACATGGCTTGTCAACAGGAAGATGAAGCAGATTGTGTGTGGGTCTGGCCTTCAGTGAACTATTTATTTCCATAGCTCCTCCAAAGAGGTCATCAAGCTGCATCCTGATTGACAAGCTAAACTTCATCCCTTCACTCTTCCTTCACTCTTAATAATCTCAAGTTGACACCAGATTATGTAACTACCACAAATACCAGTTGAAATATTTCAACAAGCTGGAAGCACTCACTAGTCTATGATGAGAAATTGAAGACAACCGACTGGAAAAGGTTCATTCATTTTTGTGCCCATTCCAAAGAAAGGTGACTAATAGGATGTGGACATTATGGAACAATATTAATATCACATGCAAGTAAATTTTTGCTGAAAATAATTCAAAATCAAAAGTAGCAGTACATTGATAGGAAGCTGCCAGAAATCCAAGCTGGATACAGAAGAGCACAGGATAAGGGATATTATTGCTGATAGCAGATGGATTTTAGCTGACAGAAGAGAATATCAGAAAGATGTTTACTTGTGTTTTATTGATTATGCAAAGATGTTTACTTGTGTTTTATTGATTATGCAATGATAGAATTGTGAAGAACGGGAATTCCATGACAAATTCCATGTGGACCTTGTTCATAGACAAAGAGGCAATTATTTGAACAAAGCAAGGCAATACTTAGTCCTTTAAGATCAGGAAAAGTGTGCATCTCAGTTGTATCCTCTCATATTTATTCAGTCCATATGCTGAGTCAATAATCTAATAATCTGGGCTATATAAATAAAAACTTGGCCTCAGGACTGAAGGAAGGTTCATTAACAACCTTCAATATGCAAATGATATGACCTTGCTTGCTGTAAACCAGGAAAGCTTGAAATATTTATTGATGAAAATAAAAATGCTGTAGCCTTCAGTATAGATTGCAACTCAATGTAAAGGAAAAATATCCACACAACTGGACCATCGTGGTAAATTTAGAAAAGATTGACATTATTAAGGATTTTAGTTTGCTGGTATCTGCAATCAACACTCAAGGAAGGAGCCCTCAAGAAATCAAATGATGTAATGCATCGGGCAAATCTGCTGCACAAGACCTTGGTAAAGTGTTAAAGAGAAAGGAGGTTATGTTGAGGACTCAAGTGGACCTGACCCAAGTCATGGTATTTTCAATGACCTCACATGCGTGTGAAAGCTGAGCGATGAATAAGGAAGACCGCAGAATTGATCCATTTGAATTATAGTGCTGGCAAAGAATATTGAAAGTACGACGGACTGCCAGAACAACAACAACAAATCTGTTTTGGAGTCAGAACGCTCCTCAGAAGTGATGGCAGAGGGTGAAACTTCATTGCACACACTTTGGACAAGGTAGCAGAAGAGACCTACTCCTGGAAAATACGTCATGTTTGGTAAAGAAGCGGGTCAGTGGAAAAGAGGAAAGTCCTCCAGGAGATGGCTGCGACACTGGACTCGAACATGACGACAATTGGAAGTATGGTGCCCGGGTGGCCAGCGTTCCGTTCTATCGTGCAAAGGGAGGGACTTGAGAGCACCTAACAAGAAAAATACAAGTAGACGCCCAGGCGCATACGACTGCTTTGCTGTTAGTCCCAGAGGGCTGGGAGGAGTTCGTGTAGTTAAGAGTTTCACTTTCCAAGAAAGGTCTATCCTTTGTCTTTGGTTCTTGAAAGTTTGCACCTTGTAATCCTATGCCTTATCGTGGTGTCTTTGTTTAGCAAGA
>NW_022103916.1:5854828-5875631 GCF_000313985.2 Echinops telfairi | reverse complement strand
CCAGCTCTAGGGCTCTGGCTCCATCAGTGTAGCTCCACATGGCTTGTCAACAGGAAGATGAAGCAGATTGTGTGTGGGTCTGGCCTTCAGTGAACTATTTATTTCCATAGCTCCTCCAAAGAGGTCATCAAGCTGCATCCTGATTGACAAGCTAAACTTCATCCCTTCACTCTTCCTTCACTCTTAATAATCTCAAGTTGACACCAGATTATGTAACTACCACAAATACCAGTTGAAATATTTCAACAAGCTGGAAGCACTCACTAGTCTATGATGAGAAATTGAAGACAACCGACTGGAAAAGGTTCATTCATTTTTGTGCCCATTCCAAAGAAAGGTGACTAATAGGATGTGGACATTATGGAACAATATTAATATCACATGCAAGTAAATTTTTGCTGAAAATAATTCAAAATCAAAAGTAGCAGTACATTGATAGGAAGCTGCCAGAAATCCAAGCTGGATACAGAAGAGCACAGGATAAGGGATATTATTGCTGATAGCAGATGGATTTTAGCTGACAGAAGAGAATATCAGAAAGATGTTTACTTGTGTTTTATTGATTATGCAAAGATGTTTACTTGTGTTTTATTGATTATGCAATGATAGAATTGTGAAGAACGGGAATTCCATGACAAATTCCATGTGGACCTTGTTCATAGACAAAGAGGCAATTATTTGAACAAAGCAAGGCAATACTTAGTCCTTTAAGATCAGGAAAAGTGTGCATCTCAGTTGTATCCTCTCATATTTATTCAGTCCATATGCTGAGTCAATAATCTAATAATCTGGGCTATATAAATAAAAACTTGGCCTCAGGACAACCTTCAATATGCAAATGATATGACCTTGCTTGCTGTAAACCAGGAAAGCTTGAAATATTTATTGATGAAAATAAAAATGCTGTAGCCTTCAGTATAGATTGCAACTCAATGTAAAGGAAAAATATCCACACAACTGGACCATCGTGGTAAATTTAGAAAAGATTGACATTATTAAGGATTTTAGTTTGCTGGTATCTGCAATCAACACTCAAGGAAGGAGCCCTCAAGAAATCAAATGATGTAATGCATCGGGCAAATCTGCTGCACAAGACCTTGGTAAAGTGTTAAAGAGAAAGGAGGTTATGTTGAGGACTCAAGTGGACCTGACCCAAGTCATGGTATTTTCAATGACCTCACATGCGTGTGAAAGCTGAGCGATGAATAAGGAAGACCGCAGAATTGATCCATTTGAATTATAGTGCTGGCAAAGAATATTGAAAGTACGACGGACTGCCAGAACAACAACAACAAATCTGTTTTGGAGTCAGAACGCTCCTCAGAAGTGATGGCAGAGGGTGAAACTTCATTGCACACACTTTGGACAAGGTAGCAGAAGAGACCTACTCCTGGAAAATACGTCATGTTTGGTAAAGAAGCGGGTCAGTGGAAAAGAGGAAAGTCCTCCAGGAGATGGCTGCGACACTGGACTCGAACATGACGACAATTGGAAGTATGGTGCCCGGGTGGCCAGCGTTCCGTTCTATCGTGCAAAGGAAGGGACTTGAGAGCACCTAACAAGAAAAATACAAGTAGACGCCCAGGCGCATACGACTGCTTTGCTGTTAGTCCCAGAGGGCTGGGAGGAGTTCGTGTAGTTAAGAGTTTCACTTTCCAAGAAAGGTCTATCCTTTGTCTTTGGTTCTTGAAAGTTTGCACCTTGTAATCCTATGCCTTATCGTGGTGTCTTTGTTTAGCAAGAGCTCTTGGGCCACCTACATAGTGACAAAATGTTTGAGAGTGGGGGCTTTACCAACCACGGGATGGGGATTTAGGTCGCACAGCTTGAGTTCCTGGAACTGGAACTCAAGGGGCTGGAAACTGAGGTCATCCACAAGAACAGCCAACTCTCTATGCATGCTAGAGCCTCCCAGAAAGATTCTGGATGCAAAGGCTCATGTTAGCTTCCCTGGCTGGCAATGCCTCATGTGGATTTTCACATATCAATCCTGGTAAAGTTACATAGCCCTGACTCTATAGGGAAAGGACAACTGGAAATTCCTGGTTTGGTACCCTTGTGGATTCTGCCCTGTGCACCTCTTTCTTTGATGGATTTAAATTTGTATTCTTTAGTGTAATACAAGTTAAGATGTATCATACATCTGTCACGTTTTCAAGTTGTTCATTTTGGTTCAACTCCCTGCTGAGAATTGGCATTTCCACCTCAGATACACCAAACCCAAACCTCGAGTTTAACAAGATCTCCGAGTGATTCTTAAGTATCTGCACAATAGGTCCCCAGGTGATATAGTCATTAAAATCACTTGAAGATCTTGCTAAAATGCACATTCGGATTCAGTATATCTTAGGTGGAATGTAAATTCTCAGCAGTGTGCTGAACCAGAATGAACAAGTTTGAAGCCCTGGATCCGAGAGTCCTGAGAACTGAAGGTGGTTGAGCCTGAAGGTGGTCTTGGAGACCTTCAAACGTACAATTTGTGTCATAGTTGAGGGCAATATTGCTTGGAAGACTCTTCTACCTTTTGCACAAGGTAAATAAAAATGTATTTTAGACACCAATGTTCATTGCAGCACTGTTGACAATAGCTAAAAGATGGAAACGACCTAAATAGCCAACAACAAATGGACAACAAATGTGGCACAATGGAACATTATTCAGCCATAGAAAAACGGGATCCTGACACATGCTATAACATGGATGATTCTTAAAAACATATGCTAAGTAAACAACAGAACCCCCCCGAAATGTTGTGCGAATATACCTATATGAAATATCTAGACTAGGCAAGTGTATACAGACCTGAGGTTACCAGTGGTGGGAAGGAGGGAGGCTAATTCACATTTCTGGAGACACTAAACTTGTTGGAGAGCTAGCTCTAGTGGTACAATGGTTACACTTTTGCTAAACAAAAGGTCAGCTGTTCAAAACCACCAGCCGTTCTGTACGACAACGATGAGGTTTTCTAGTTCCACAAAAAGTAACCCACAGGGTTGGAAACCCACAGGGGCAGTTCTACCCAGTCCTATAAGGGCACTCTGAGTTAGAATTGACTCAAGGGCATCCAATATAGAAGTAAACTATGTGACATTTTGTGTCTCACTTTTTTTACTTAGCATGGTGTTTTTGAGGTTTATCCATGTTGCAATATTTATGAATATTGTTTCTTTTTACTGCTGAATATGCCACTTTTTGTTTACCCACTCACTAGTTGATAAACATTTGGATGTCTATCTTTTGGCTAGTATGATTAATGCTAAATATTGATAGACAGTGCCTCTGGATAGGTACTGAGAATGAATGGCATTGCTGGGTTACACAGTAAACTTTTATGCTCAAGATTTTAAGAAACAAAGATTTCCCAAATGGCTCTACAAATTTATATTCACATTATGAATGTATTAGGGTCCCTAATTCTCTACATCCTTGCTAACATAATTGCTTTTTTTTTTTTTTTTTTAAAAACCATAGCCATCTTAGTAGATGTGAAGGGGCATTTCTCATTGTTTTTAATTAGAATGCCTCTAATGAATAATGATGTTGAGCATCTTTTTCCTGTGTTTATCAATATATCTTCTTTGATGAAATGTCTCTTTAGGTCTTCTGTCCATTTTAAAAGCTTGGTTGTGTTCTTATTGATTTGTTAAGAGTTATTTATACATTCTGGATGCAAATTCCTTATCAGCTACATGAATTACAAGTGTTTTCTCCAAGTCTGTTTCTTCAGTTTTTTTAATGATAGTTTTTGAGCTGCAACTCTTCTTAGTTTTATTGACATTCAATTTAGGAGTTTTTTCTTTAGGGCTAGTGCTCATCGTTTTCTAATAACTCATTGCCTAACTCAAGATCTGAAGATTTTCTTCTAAAACTTACTTTTTTTTCTTCTAAAACGTTCATAGTTTTTGTTCCCATATTTAAGTGTATGACCCATTTTTAATTAATTTTATCATATGAAAATCTAAATTCATCTTTTTGCTTGTGGATATTCAATTACCCACTCACCAAATGTCATAGACTATTTTCCCCTCATTGAATTGCCTACACACGTTTGTAAAAAATACATTTACCATAATTGCGGTGGTTTATTTCTAGACGGATTCACTCTTTTGTTCCATCAGTCTCTTTATCCCCATACCAGTATCATATCTGTGACATGGATTTGTGGTGTGGGGAAATTTCTTAATATAACTTTTACCCGTCTTTGTAACTCTTACCAAATGATTGGGTGAGACTGTGTAAATAGGAGGAGTCCTGATGGTGTCGTGGTTGGGCTGTGATTGGCATCATTGGCAGTTCGAAACCAGCAGGAGCTCCATGGAAGGAAGACTGGGCTTTCTACTCCCGTAAATAGTTAGTCTCAGAAACCCACAGGGTGTCACTATGAGTCAGCATTGACTCAATGGCAGTGGATTTGGTTTGTCTATTTTTTTTTTTTTTTGGTGTAAACAAGACACATGCAAAGTTAAGAGAGGGGATTGGTCTGTGTTGGTTACCACTCACCTGGCTACAAGGATGAGCGCTCTTTGAAGCAGCAGCAGAGAGACGACCGATAGGACCTTGGACCTTGGACAGAGTACATCCAAGACCAGAGGCTTCCCAGGCTGTGCATGAAACCTCAGAGGAGCAGCACCGAGATTATGGGCTCCTTTCTCCTCGTCTAGCCTGAGACTGTGGAACTGTGGGACAGAATGGCAGGCAGGCTGCCTTCCCGGTCCATGGAAGCAAAGACCAAGGGCTCGTGTGACTGAGATGCTGAAAATTGAGAGAGCGAGAGAGCAGGACTTGGCTGCTGGCTGAGGAGACCAATGATGGTATCCTTACTTTTTGCTGATCCTGATGTGGTAACCTATTAACATCCCTAAATAAAACCTCTTAACTGTGGCTTGTCTGTGAGTTCGGTGTGGCCACTGCCAGAATTGTTGAACCCAGTAGAGCTGTAGAGTGGCTTGAGAGGAGTGGTTGGTGTCGGAATTGGTAAAGGATGGACCGTGGGGCCTTGGCTGACCCCTGCCTCCTAGCACTACAGTAGCCAGAGGAGATGGAAGAAGTCCTTTCCCGTGGCTGTTTATTGTAGGATTACATTGTTTGAATTGTGCAACCATTCTCCTCCTCCTTGTCTGAATTGTCCTTCCCCTAGTAACTTCTACTCACTGTCCCCCAAGATTGCTGTCTAATCTTTTGAGTTGAAGCAGCCAAGCATCTCTGGAGAAACTGATATGTTTTTCCCTTATGTTTGTTTTAAAATCATTTTATTTTTTTTTCTTGAGATATGTTTTCTGGCTTTAGTGCTCAGGGTAATACTGGCGTCATAGGATTTTTCTGAAGGATTTTGAGTAGTGTTGATATTATTTCTCTTGTAAATATTTACTGTATTTTTATGCATATAATATGTGCATTATATGCAAGCTGTGTGTGCTCTATAGGTGGGCTTGTTATTTTGGGGTTGTTCACTGTGGTGTGATCCCTTTGCAGTAACTAATTTGGTCTTTAAGCTTGGTTCCTGAGAGCAAGACCACACCGGAGGCCAATGAATGTGGGAAGAACCAACCAATAGGAACCCTGGGGACTGATGCCCGAGCCTCAGGAAGACAAGTGGTGAGGTCATTAAAGGTGCTGGATGATGGGGCCCCAAGGAGCTTTCCTGTGGAGAGCGTGAACATCAGCTCTCCGGAGGGCAAACTCTCCGGGAGTCTGGAAGCTCTGTGCCCAGATCAAACCCAGACCTTGTCCTTTGTGCCCGTTCCCCTTGTTTCCTGCCAGATTAAGGATAGGCTATTGTAGCCTAGCCACGAAGTATCTGACCTAAGGAAGAGAGGAGGGATCCACCCAGCTAACCTAGTCCTCGCTACAACTCTCTCAGGAAGGCACTGTTATTCACTGGGTTCTATGGATGAGGAAACAGAGGTAGAGAGAAGGGTCTCTGAAGATACCATGACAAAATATGTGGGACAGATGGAATTTGTACTCTGGGAACCCAGCTCCACTTATGTAGGATGAGTAGAAGAATCAGAAACGCTGTTAAGGGGAAGCCTAGCATTGGAAAAAATATTTCCAGAAGATACGATTATGTCCTTAATACATATTAATCCTAAAACTAACCTCTTTTTCCCCTTTTGACCACGGTGAGCACCAGCATTAAATGTGTATGCTTGAAACACCAATTCCTTCATATCTACAGGAAAATTGTTGCAATGTTAGTCAATCCCACAAAGACCAACAATACACGTATGTTTGTACTGAAACTCTTGTAGCCCGCTGTAGTTTTGGCTTGGGCCTGTGTATACACGCTTGTAACAAGGTGTCTAAAACAGGAGAGTGAACATTATCTGTGGTGAACTGCAAATCATCCACAAACTTTAGTCTCCTCTTCAACCATAGTTTCACATTGTAGCCAGGCACTTGGCTCTCCAGCTTTATTATAGTGACCAGCCTCACATTAAGCTCCCGTCAATGGGATACGCGCACAAGTGATGTATGTCACTTCTGGGCCAGAGCCTGAAGGCAGTAGGCAACCTCCTCCGTGCCCTCTTCCCCCTTGACCCACCACACAGTGTGGAAATCATCCCTGATTAGCAGGGAATGGCCTGGAGTCTGGTTCCTGAATGAGCCCTCATCAGAGTGGACTTCATTGGACCCATTCGCCTCAGAGTCTTTATGAGAGAGGAGACATTTCAATACTAAGCTGTGTTTTCGCTTCTCTATACAAAACATATTCTCCTTCTAGACATTAACTTTAATCTCAGTACACCACTGCCCACTGCCACTGAGTCCATTCTGACTCATAGCAACCCTACAGGACAGCGGTTCCCAACCTTCCTAAGGCCGTGACCCTTTTATGCAGTCCTCATGGGGTGATGACCCCCCCCCAACTATAAAATTATTTTCGCTGCTACTTCATCACTGTCATTTTGCTACTGTTATGAATCGGGCGACACCCGTGAAAGGGTCTTTCGACCCCCAAAGGGGTCTCGACCCACAGGTTGAGAACTGCTGCTCTAGGGCAAAGTAGAACTTCCCATTTGGGTTGCCAAGACTGTAGTAGTAGACAGGAGTCAATAGTTTTCTCTTTCTTTCACGGAGCAGCTAGTGGGTTTTAAGTGCTGGCCATTTACGATGAACCTGAAAGCAGTGTGCCATGCATATTAATATTTAATTTGGCACAACTCTGCATTCAAACAGAACTAATACACAGAGGATGATGTTAACATATCATGCAGTTGCCGATCCTTTCCAAATACAATTTATGGTCCTTTGATTTACTCTGAGCTGACACTTAAAAAAAAAAATCCTGAAATAGAGCAAACTACCCTCTTTTGCTTATCTTCACAAATACAATAAATTTACACTTACTAAATGTCTCCTTTCTTCATTCTCCTCAAGAACAAACAAAACCTCACTGCTATCCAGTTGATTTTGATTCATAACCATCCTACAGGCAGAGTAAAACTGCATCTACGGGTTTGGGAGACTGCAAATCCTGACGGAAGTAGAGACCTTCATCTTTCTCCCGAGGAGCGGCCAGTGATTTTGCACTGCTAACTTTGTAGCTAGCAGCCCAATGCATAGCCAGTACATCACCAGGGCTTAGGAGCATCAAAGATTAAGTGCCAGTTATTTTAAACTTCAAATTCATTCACCCTTCCTTGCTTGCTTTACAAAAATGGATCTGGGCTGTTTAAAATTGTATTTGTTCTTTTGCCAGATGGTGCAGTGTTAGAGGGCCAGGGAGACACCAGCAGGAGGGAGGAGTTTTGTTTCCTGGTTCTGATGGGCTCAGTTGGTAGACTCTTTCAGCATGGGTAGCTTCTCCAGAACCAGGTTCCTTCCGGGCAGGTGGCTTCTCTTGAACTAAGCTTTTGCAGTGTGAGCCACTTCTCTAGCACCCAGGTCTTGCAACTCATACACTTCCTAAGCACCCAAGCAAAAGCAGCTTCTCCAGTTCCAGGCTCCTGAAATGCATGGCAGCTAGTCGTACCCAGTAGCTTACCCCAACATGCCACCACAGAGAATCTGTAGCAGATCACCTCAAGTGAGACACGTTCTCATGCCCAGTGTTCTCTGGCACCCCAGAGGGAAGAATTTCAGCAGGTTTTACAAGCAAGTCATGCCATGAGCCACGGCTGTGCTCTCCTGACAATGCTGGCTCTCTGCCCTGCAGAGTCAAGGCCCACCCCCCTTCCTTCTTCAGCTGCTCTATCACATCTCTAGGGTTCTTGGTTGTTCCTTATATCTGCTTTAAAACTATCTTTTAGAATCCTTTTTATTTTTAGTTATCTCTCCATACCCAATTTCCTTTTAGCCAGTATTTCTTTTTTTCTTCCTTGTATTTCTTTGTTGTTGTTGTTCCTAATACTTCTTTATATTAACTTTCCTGTTCAAATTACTGTCTGGGATCCCTCTCCTGATCAGACTCTGAATTATACAATAGGAAACAGGTTCTTAATAGTAGGGACTTCTTTTAAATCATTTTATTGGGGACTCTCGTACAGGGACTTCTTTTTAAAATAGAGATACAATCCTCAGTTACCACACAATCCAAAAGTCTGTGTTTTACTCTGTTTTTGTGGAATGGATAACAAGACAAAGGAAAGAGGCCCATGGGCTGAAGTAATTAATGGAACAGATGAAGTCCGATCATAAAGTCAACAATGTATTGTGTAATTAGAGCACAGAGGAAAGACTATCACATAGGGTTACTGTGAATTGATTCAAGGGCAGTTTGTTGTTGGTGTTGCTAGATAGGGTAAACATTAAGGAAAAACATTAAAAATGGAGTTGTACAGAGGTTCTAGAAACTATACAGATGCAGGCATGACTTAGAGATAGTGATTGTGTTGTATGTAACTGTAGGACAGTGACCTGTTTAATATGGCTCTTCTATGCATCGTCTTTGTAAGTCCCACCTTTTCCTAATGGGTTTGGTTAAGAAGGTAAGGAAAGATACTGATGGGATTCAGTTGAGTGCTTATTAACAGGATTCATTGTGACTACCATCCTGTTGTGTATAAATGAAGCCATCTCATTAGCAAGAGGGTGGATTTCACTACCAGCAAGAGCCAGGAAAGGCACGTGTCCTCTGGACCCAGAGAACCTCCTTGATCCAGAAGACAGCTTTGACACCAGAGGAGCAGCAGCAGCAGAACCAGGAGCCAGGGCAGGAGACAGCTGTGGGCTTCCCAGCCTACCAGACAAAGAAAGCTGAGTGCTTTTGAGGAGGAAGCTGGCTTGTGGAATGGGGTGCCCCTGGGCACTGAACTCGGGAAGTTGAGTTTGCTGAGCCACGGAGCTGGAGCTGGAGCTGAGTGTCTTTGGGTGAGGCTGACAGCAGAGTGGCTTGCCCTTTGATCACTTATTTAAAACTCCAAACTTACTGTCATCAAGTCAATTCAGTCTCATAGAGGCTATAAATCTTTGGGGGAGCGGATAACCTCCTCTTTCTCCTAAGGAGCAGCCAATAGCTATAGAGGAAGGCACTCTTTCTGTTGACTCTGGAAGAAGATCTTTGCCTGAGCTTCTGCATGTCCTAGGTGAGCTTCATGTGGGATTTATCTTCCTTATCTGTGCTTGCTCCCGTGCTGGACTGCCGACTTCAAGTCAACAGTTTAAACCCACCCGCTACGCTTTGGGAGAAAGATGAGGCTATCTTACAAAGGACGCATCCTGAATTTGGACTTCTTTGAAAATAAATTACTGGTATGCTCTTTAAAGCCACCCACTCATAGTACTTGTTACAGCATCATTAGCAAACAAAGACACAATGTAGTAACAAGAAATGGGGGTGCTGCTATAACAAATAACTAAAATGTGGAAGTAGGAATTGGGTAATGGGTACAGACTGGAGGAATTTTGATGTAAGAACCTAGATTGCTTTGCAAGACTGTTGATAGAATTATGGTCATTAAGGGCAATCCTGATGAAGGCTTAGAAAGAAGATCTGTAGGGGAAAGCCACCATTACCATGAATAGATGTTGCTAGAAATGTGGATATAAAATGTGTTTCCTAAGAGATTTTTAAATGGAAATGATGAACATACAATTGGACACTGGATAAGAGGTTTGTATATTTTCTGTGAACAAACTAAGCCAAGGCGGCCCTAACTTCAGACCTCTAATCTCCTGAACAGTGTAATAATAAATTTCTTTTCTTTAAAGCCAACTTCCGGTAGTATTTCTAATACAGAAATCTAGAAACCAAGACAGTCAGGGTTATGCACAATTACGTATCTGAGGGGCTAATGTCAACTATCTGCAAGCAACTCCAAACGTTTACAATCTTTGTTATGGGTTATCTTCAGAGCATTTCCTCTCCTGGAAAGAGTGGGATTTACTTCCATCTCTTCTACTTACCTGGACACTCACTCACTTATCTGAACAGTTCTGATGTGCAGGTTCCCATTCCAGCGTTCACGGCTCCTCCTCTTGCTCCAACTTGAAGATAGTCTCAGGTTTGGCAACTCTGTATCCTATTAACATAGGACATAGTATCAATATTGTGCCCAGCTATGCCAGCTAAGTCCACATGGAAGCATACTAGCCTGTGTGATCTAAGGACTATAAATAACAAAATCTAAGACCAGAAAAGGGAACGGTAGTGGAGCTTAAATTCTGAACACCTGGTCTGGAGACAGCTATAGATGACAGTGAAAGTCCAAAGTCAACGTGCAGACTCCCCATGTGGATAAGCCCTTGGTGACTCCCCTCTGACCATAGACTAGGGATGTGAATAGCCTTGCTATCAGACAGAGTGTGGCCCGTGAGTGCTATTATAAATACCTAAATGGCCGTTGGCATAAAATTGGTCCCCCACCCCTGTACTAGAGAAAGAAGAGTTGAGATACGAATATATATGCACATTCACGTTCATTAAAGCATTATTCATAATAACACAAGGATGTAAACGACCTAAATGGCCATGTGTTAGTCTGGGTACTTTAGAGAAACAAATCCACAGAAACTCATATGTGTAAGAGAGAGTTTTTATATAAAGGTTAAGTGCATAGCAAGAAAACATCCTAACCCAGTGCTGCCCAAACCCACAAGTGTTTAACCCATTAACCCATATGTCTGACACCAATCCACAAAGTCTTCTTCCATCTCACAAAACACACACTATGATGCCGACTGCGGGAGGAAAGCTGAATCAGTGAACGTGTAAGCATCTCGGCACTGGCAGGGGTCTCCACACAGCTGCTCCAGCACCCAGGGCTGCATCGCGGTAGGTCCATGTGGCTTCCCCTTGGGGGTGGCTTGCAGGAAGTGGGCCTTGCCAGGTGAAGCAGGGAACTGCTAAGACAGCTGCACCCTGGTCCGACCATCAGAAAGCAAGAGACCCGAGAACTCGAAAGGCGAGACTTACCGAGCTATTTAGCTCTCCGCCCTTCAATTAACCCCACATGTGTTTATTGGCCAGGTTGGCACAATAAACTAACTCAGGCCATTAGTGGAAGAATAGATAAACTATGACACATACACACGTTAGAGAATAAAAGTGAGTCCATGAAACAAGGATGAAACCTGAAGAATATTATGCTGGAGGAAATCATAAGAGGGTAAATGTTATAGGATACTACTATTGTGAAAAGCCATGAAAAAGTTTTCACACTAAAAGAAACCTGCTTTAATGGTCACTAGGGTGGGAGGGGAAGTGAAGGCAAGTTACTGGCTGGAGAGTATGCACATTCACTTGGGCGGCAAGGGGAAGGCAATATACAATGGTATTGCAATGACAGTCATCTCCAAGTAGATGCATGAATAGACATGCAGGCTGAGGGAGTATGGGAGGGAGAGTGGGAGTACACTGAAGACCGAGGGTACTTGGACATGGCTAGGAAGCTTTACTGTAAACATAGCCACGAATGTGGTGGAGCATACAGGGGGCAGAATTATGAAAACTTCTTAGTCATAACCAAACACCTTGAGGGAATTAGTTGCTAGGTCTGAGGACTTAGAGCCGTAGTCTCAGGGTCAATTGGCATAACATAACTCACAAAACAATATCCTACATCCTACTTTGGTAAGTAGAACTAGAATCCTAACAAGCTTGTGTGTGACTATCTAAAGAACAATGACTGATCTCTCTCCCTCTCCAGGGACAGAAGAGTTATGAAAATCAAAGACTCATGGAAACAATTAGTCCAATGGCCTAATGGACCTTACAGATACCAGTCTTCATGAACCTAGGACCAGAAACATTAGCTGGTGTCTGACTCCCATTATCAACTGCTCTGAAGGGGACCTTATTTGGAGACCCTGAATACAGTAGGAGAAAAAGGTGGAACAAAACTCAAAATCATGAGAGAGAGCTCAAGCCTGTGGGTTGGATAGAAACCGGTGCTTCCTTGAGGCTGTGGCTCTTTAGTCACCCTACACGGCTGGAAATGAACTCACCCCCACAGGTAAATTTTGAACCAACCAGCTGGTCTGTAGGGGAACAATAATACCAGTGAGGTATGCGCGCCTTAGAATAATCAACCATTTGAGATCAAATGGGCAGCATTTACTCAAGGACAGAGTTCAGAAGGGTTAGGAAAGGGGGAGGCATGGAAACCAGAAACACAGGGAGGAATCAAGATAAGTGAGATTTCATTTTGTGGATTGCAGTCAACGAAATGAGACAAAATATCTATGAACTTTTGAATGGAAAGCAGATCTGCTCTGTAAACCTTCACCCAATTCCCAGTAAAATGTTTTCTAAAAGGCAGAGTACTAAAGGATCTCAGACAAATCAAGGGCAACACCATCATCACGCACTTCAGATGTCCTGCTCAATGCTCAGCAGCTGAGAATGGAAAAATCCTCACGGAAGCGCTTTGCAAAGTCATCCGGTGGCTGTACTTACCCACAGAGAGAAGGAGGCTGTAGTTCTCCAGCACTACATCCTAGTACAGGCATCTCTGAGCAGATTCCACTCCTTCCTGCTGAAGTCTACAGTCACATCTTCAAACGACACTGATGCTTGTAATACTATAATCCTATTCAGCGTGACATGGTCACAATTGGGGATGGGAGAATATAAATAGAAAGTTGTTTTAAATGATATTGATCATATGCAACATAGAGTTTTCATTAAACACCTAGTTTTGTACATTTTGTGAGACAAAAAAACATAATAAAAGATTTTGACATTCATGAATCTATTTTACTATGAGTTATTTGTGTGTGTGCATATTAAAACATGCTCTTTTTAAATCCTCTAACTTAAGAACCAGATACATTTACAGCAGTGGTTCTCAACCTGTGGGTCAAAACCCCTTCGGGGGTCGAATGACCCTTTCACAGGGGCTGCCTAAGACCATTGGAAAACACATATTTCTGATGGACTTAGGAACTGAGACACCCCTCTTCTATCTCAACCTTCGCATTGACCTTGGCTTTTTACGCATACTGTCACAAAATGTAGCAATGTAGTTTACTGTTGTTATATTAAGACTGTTACTCATGCTACACCATGCTTCAAGACAAAATTTCATATTTGTAATTAGAAATAAGTATTTCAAAATATAGAATTACATATAATTTTTGTGATTAATCACTATGCTTTAATTATGTTCAATTTGTCACAATGAAAATACATCCTGCATATAAGATATTTACATTATGATGAATATATTATGATTCATTATGATAACATAACTCATAACATTACGATTCATAACAGTAGCAAAATAAACAGTTATGAAGCAGCAACAAAAATAATTCTATGGTTTGGGGTCACCACAGCATGAGGAACTATATTAAAGGGTGGTGGCATTACAAAGGTTGAGGACCACTGATTTATAGGCTGATTATGTGCCAGATATCGTGGGAGTCAAGAGTCCCGAGGTGGTGCAGAGTGTGAATTACTCAGTTACTGAATGAAAGTAGTTCAAACAAATCCTAAGGTGCTTCAAAAGACAGGCCCAGAGTCTCTACTTAAATCTTACCTCAGTATAAGAACAATTTATTCTAATAATGTGGCACTGTACGTATGATAATCACCTTCCCAACATGATTGCTGAAGACAAAATGGGCACATAAACACATGTGGTGATGGTGTCAGGCTATTAAAAAGATATATTGTCTGGGGTTCTAAAGGCTAGAAGTTAAACAAGCTTCAATCAAGCAGGGAATCAACAAAGCCCACATTCAAGAAGCACATCAGCCTGTGTGATCATGAGGTATCGAGGGAATAGGTAGGAGAAGTTCAAAACCAAGCAATCAAATTGATGTGAAGGAGCAAGAACAAAGAGGAAAATCCACCTGTAAGATAATTGGACAGTCCTCACAGAAAGGCCACATGGAAGTGGTGATAAATCTAGGGAGCAGTATAGCACTGATGAAACACATAACTATGCTCTAGTTCTTTAAGATTTCCTCCCCTTACTCTCATGGTCTTTGTTCACCTCATTAATCTTGTTAGACCTGCACATGTTCATTTGTGTAAGAGTGCACAATGCATGAAAGCCAAGATAGATAATCTTTCAGAAACAGTAACGGGAGTAATGATTCCCTGAAGGTATGGGAAGGGGAAACTGATAGCAATGATGACTGTACAACCCCACTCAAGGGGAACGAATAAGAGACCTGCAGGTGAACAGATACATTGGGTGGTATAAGGTATGGCAAATAATAATAATGTATAATAATATGGTTTCCAGGGGTGGTGGTGAGGGAGGGAAGGAATAAAGGGGAGCTGATATCAAAGAGTTCAAGAAGAAATAAAACGTATGGAAATGGATGGTGGTAGCATTTGTACAATTATGCTTGATCTAATTGAAATATGGATTGTTACAATAAGAGCTCCAATTAAAAAAAAAATAAGACAGGCCCAGAGATGTACTTTTGAAAGGCCTTGGAAACAATATGGAACACAGCTTTCCTTTGCACACATGGGATGACTAGGCATTGGAATTGACTTAATGACAATAACAACAACAACAACAACATTGTGCTAAGCAAGGACAATGTAGAGTTGAATAAAATATAAAATAACTTTGAAAGACAAAAAGGAGGCTAATAAACATTTGGAAGAAAAACATGGATTGTGTGAGGTAAGGCAATATATAAATGATGGGCAAAGAGTTATCCAGAATGGAGCAAAATGAGCAAAAATACAAAAGTAAAATTGGGGGAAAAGCACGGTCAATTCAGGGACTTGCAAACAGTTCATTCTAGATAAAGGAAAGGAGCCTGTTTGGTGTATTGAGAAGATGATTATGAGGAAACTTCAGTAGTGATACCTTGGGGTCAGAAATAGAAACAACAACTAACAAGGAACCCCTTTTTCAGTAGAGAATGGATTGCCTTGGAAATACAGGAAAATACATGTTTATTGTTTTTGTATTTTAAAAACAGTATTCAGAAAGCATTATGAGAAAGTTTGAAATGGCTAATACTGGAAGACAAATCATAGCTTATGTGCAATAAGAAACCTTGATCTAAGCTGCTAGTGGTAATGGGGGTGTAGAAAATGTATCAATGCGATGTTATTAACGAGGCAGAATGGATACAGGTTGTGTGGGTGGAAAAAATAATTCAAGGACAACTCTCAATTATCGTGTTTATACAACCATATGCACTATTGTGCTATATATTGAGAGAGGGACAGTAGAATATAAATGAGTTAGGGAAGAGGATTAAACATAAGTTACATTTTGTCCCTGTTGAAATTAAGGTGACAAAAATATATAGGGATTTATACAATAGGCTGTTGGGCTAGGAGAGAGGTAAATTTTAGGAATCCCTAGTATAGAGCTGGTGAACAAATAAGATGGTTTAGAAAGGGCTCATCAAAATAGAATATCTATCAACACAATACAGTTAAGTCAAAAATCAGTAATAAAGGGGGAAAAAAATCAAGAACCTTAATTTTAAAATAAAAAACACAAAGATAACTTGACTATTTAGAGCAGTTGAATATTGAGAAAACATCCCAGGCCAGTCCAGATCAAGTCCATTAAGTCTGAGATTAACCCATATGTCTGATACCAATCTATAAAGTCCTCTTCAGACTCACGAAACACATATAATGATGCCGAATGCAGGAAGATCACAGGCCAGTGGGTGGGAAGTCTTGTGGATCCAGTGGCGTTGTAAGCTTCTCAGCCCTGACAGGGGTCTCTGCATGGCTCCTTCAGCTCCCAGGGCTCTGGCGGCATCAGTGTAGCTCTCAGAAATATCTCGCAGGGAGTCAGCCTGTGTCCTGCCTCCAGCGAGCTGTTTATCTCCTTAGCACCTCCAAATGAGGTCATCAAGCTGCAACTTGGTTGACAGGCTAAACTCCACCCCTTCATTCTTAATCCTCTCAAATTGACAACAGATTATATAACTACCGCACATGGTTACTCATACTTTGGACATGTTATTAGGAGAGAAGAGTCCCTGAAGAACATCATGCTTGGAAAAGAAGAGTGAAAAAGAGAAAGACCCTCGATGAGATGGATTGACACAGTGGCTATGGGCTCAAACATAACAATTGTTAAGACCGGATAGTGACTCACTCTGTTGTACATAGGGTCGCTATGAGTTAGAACTGACTTAACAGCATCTAAAAACAAGAATTTGCAGCATACTGTAATCATAATTATAGTGAAAACTGCCATCTCTGTGACTAATATTAGAAAAGAATAAAGTCTAAAATTTCTAATGAAGATTATTTTATGAAAGGAATTTTAACTGCAGATGAATCTTAGATTTACAATACCATTGAGAGAGCAAGGTCCAATCAGCACAGTGGCTTCTGATGGGATCTGCTGGACCAGTGATATTTAAAGCAGAGAGCCAGCTCAGAGGGTATGATGACTGCTTTGGAAGATGTTGTGGCAGTTACATAATCTGTCAACTTGTGAAGGGGTGGAGTCTAGCCTGTCAATCAGGCCTCTATGTGGGCATGGCCTTCTCCTGAGGATTCTGGGAACTCCTACCTCTATCCCTGGAGGTAGGACACACAGACTATTCATCTTCCTGCTGACAAGACACATGGAGCTAGAGTCCTGGAGCTGGTGGGGCTACATGGAAACCGCTGCCATTCTTGAGATGCTTCCACTGTCACTGGATCCACAAGACTTGCTACCCACTGGCCTGTGATCTGCATTCAGCGTCATTGCATGTGTTACAGGAGTCTGGAGAGGACTTTATAGATTGGTATCAGACATATGGTCTAATATCAAACTTATGGACTTGATCTGGACTGGGCTGGAATATTTGTCAATATATAATTGCTCTTTTATATAAAGCTCTTTCTTATCCACGTGTCTCCCTGCATTTGTTTTTCTAGTCTACCTATACTAACACAGATGTCAAAGGGGTAAGCATGATAGATTCTCTCAAAGAACACGGGACAATCACAAGAGCTTACAAGTTTTCATAAAACTGAAAACTTCAGGAAAATGTCAGGAAATTTGGCCCAGGAACTTTTCCATTATGAAACATCCCTGCTCCTTCTCTGAGGGTCGAAAAGGCTGTCCTACGAGAGTTTTCCTGGGAACCTTTACTCCACCCACCCTACAGCCCTGATCTTGCTCTTTCAGGCTTCTTTAATTCCCCTCAAACTCATACCAGGAATACAATTGGGAGTCCTGGAAGGACATCGTTTGGATGTGGTGTAAATGGAAGAACACAGAATTCCTCAGGGAAGGGTTAAAGAGATGGAAGCCCCGCTTTCAGAAGATTACAGACAGACCTAAGTGGAGGGGATGCCAATAGTTTTCCCGTTTTGATATTTTTCTTTTTATTTTTCTTTATGGTTTCTATGATTTTTGTAGCAATACTTGTTTACTTACATATGTGTAAGGGCTTTAAAAAGTTTAAGCAAAAATAGGATTAGAAGATAATGAAAATGTTCCACGAACTTTTCGAAGCCCAGCTTGATCCTACCTCACATCACATGTGTTAAAAATCAAAGCTCCGCTTCAGCCTACTGCCATCCTGTAGTTTCCAGCATGCCTGGTCTGGCCCCCAGTGGCACTAACATGGGCTCCTCTGGACGCTCTCCCAGCAAAGCAGTGGCCGCCCGGGTGGCCGGATCCACCGTCAGGCAGAGGAGAAATGCAGAACACCGAGTTCAGGCCACACGGCCTCAGCCGGCACACGGGGGAGGTGGTGCTTCTACACTGAAGATTCACCAGGGCTCAGAGTTGACCCTGTTCCTCTATTGGTTATGAGTCTTCTGTTCATCGCTTTTGTGTTTATGTTGCACATCAGGGGCGAGTACACTCATTCACAGATTCGGCTACATTCATCTGACTTTCATTTGAAGAAGGAAGAAACAACCCAACATATCTTGGACCAAAATAATAGTGGGTTTTTTTTTTTTTGTTCACCAGAAAGACATTTTCTGTAAGTTTACTGTTTTACAGGGAACTTCATGAGAATTGACTTTTGAGGAATTACATTTTTTTTCTTTAGCTAATAAACTTTTTAATTATTAAAAAAATCAAAGCTGAGTGAAATTTGAACATAAAGCTTATTCTGAGCAGTGATTCAACATGCACTTGAGACCATTTTGATTTTCGAAAAGACAAATGATTAGAAGAAGCTAGATATATTAAGCTTATTAAAGAAAAGATGAGGGAGAAATATATAAGATCAGTCACTGGCTAATCTTTTCCCCCATATTTTCATAAATCACCTTTTAAAACTTTTATGATTTGGTTTATTGATTTTCCATTCAACACCTTATACAGGTTTTATGACATTGATTGAAATTCCCACAATGTAATATTACTCTTCCCATTCCTCCTTATGTTTACTGATTGGTGCAGTTGTGAGGATTTTTGTTTTCTTTATATTGAGCTGCACCATACTGAAGGCTACAATCCTTGATCTTCAACAAATGCTTCAAGTCCACCTCACTTTCAGCCACCGAGGTTGTGGCTTCTGCGTATCACAGATTGTTAATAAGCCTTCCTATCTTATTTTTTTAAAAAATCATTTTATTAGGGGCTCAGACAACTCTTTTCACAATCCATCCATACATCAATTGCGTCCAGCACATTCGTACATATGTTGCCATCATCATGCTCAAAACACCTGATTTCTACTTGAGCCCTTCTCGCTTGTCTTTTTTTTTCTAATCATTTTATTCTTCCTCCTATCTTGATACCCATTCTTCATCATATAATCGAGCTTCTGATGATTTGTTCTGCATACAGATTGAATCAGTATGGTGAGAGGATACAACCCCGATGCCCACCTTTCTTGACTTTAAATCATGCAAGATGCCCTTGTTCTGTTGGCACACCTGCCTCTCGATCCAAGGACATGGTCCACAGGAGCACAATGAAGTGTTCTGGAATTCCTATCCTTCTCAAAGCTATCCAGAGTTGGTCATGAGCCACACAGTCAAATGCCTTGGCATAGTCAATAAAGCATAAAACATCTTTCTGGTTTTCTCTGCTTTCAGCCACGATCCTTCTGACATCAGTAATGACTTCCCTTGATCCACGTCCTCTCCTGAATCCAGCCTGACTTTCTGGCAGCTCCCTGTCAATGTACTCCTGTAACTGTTGCTGGATGATCTTCAGCAAAATTTTCCTAGCATTAACGATCTTGTTCTGTATGTTTTCGGTAGTCACATTTCTGTGAATCTTTGCACACTATCAGGGCCTTGTGCCGATAGTCCCTCTCGTCTGTCTTTGTCTTGTTTAAGATTTAATAATGTATCTCCATAAGTTTCATTTGAATGTAGGCTCTCTTTTCTCCCCCTAGCAGGAGAAAAAATGGGGCTTTCGCCTCATGTGAAGAGTCACAGCCTGGGAAACTCACAGGGCCAGTTCTCCCCTCCCCACAGGGTCACTGGGAGTCGGCATCCACTTGGTGTGGTGAGTTCGCTCTGGGGTTTTGGTTTTTCTCCCCTGGAACAAATAATGTAGTTGGCCAATGGACAATACGAATTCAACAAAAAGATATTTCCATATATATGGAGTGCCATTAAATGCACCCTGTCTGCATTTGTCTGGTTGCTCTTCTGTTAGGTCCAATAGTAGTTGTCGTATTATTTTTATTTTTTGTTAACTTTACATCTTCTAGATTACAAGTTCATTTTACAAATGACGCTCCCACCAGAATGCTGGCCATCCCTCCTCCTTCCTGACCGATTTCAGACCAAAGTCCTTTTCAGCTAAGAACTGAAATCTGAGCCCTGTTAAAAGAAGACAGGAAGAAATGAGATCACTTTGAACCCGCTTAGCCCTGTTTAGCATTGCAAATTCCACAGCCTGCTCAAGAGATCTACCCTTAGGACATGAGATGTTGTCACAGGATGTTGGAATGACTTAATACATTACCCATAATTAACCTGTACATTACTTCCTGATAAACTGCCTCATTTGAGCTCCCTTTACCCCAGGGAAAGTATCTTATTACAACAAGCAAGTATTGGTTATGACCAGACCTGACTGGCCAAGCTAGACAGTCATAACCTTCAGGTCACCTTGGGACAAAAGTACTATGGTCAGAGGACTAAAAATCCCCAGAAAGACTCACCAGACCAACCAGAAAGGCATTTGAAAAGAAGGGGTCCAATAAGCCATATCCTATCAAGACTCATAACCCTGCTCTAATGCATATTCATTATGGAGCCCTGGTGGTGGTGTGGTTACATGTTGGGCTGCTATCTGTATGGTCAGCAGTTCAAACCCACCAGTAGCTCCAAGGGAGAAAGGCTGGGCTTTCTACGCCCGTAAACACAGTCTCAGAAAACCACAGGGGGTCACTAAGAGTCAGCATTGACTTGAGGGCAGTGAGAGAGTTTTTTAATGCATTTTCAAAATCATTTCTGTGAAATCTGTTACACAGTCATACCCCTCCATTTACTTCCTGGTAT
>NW_022103916.1:5847026-5854615 GCF_000313985.2 Echinops telfairi | reverse complement strand
CACACACACACACACACACACACACACACACACACACACACACACACAGAGTTGGTTCTAAATGGATTATATGACTAAAGGAGGACGGCCAAACAATTAAGCCTTTACAAGATGATATAGACAAATAAATCTGCCTTCAATAAAATCAATAACTTCTATCCCGTTAAAGACAAGGAGCTCTGTTGGCATAGTAGTTGGGCTGTTAACCACAGAGCCAGCAGTTCAAAACCACCAGCTGCTCTCCAGGATAAAGACAAGGCTTTCAAACCCCATACAGGAAGACCGTCTCAGAAAAGCACAGGGGCAGTTCTGCTCTGCCCATAGGGCTGCCATGAGTCCGAATCAACTTGATGGTTATTCAGTTAGAGATGAAAAGGGGAGGAAAGGCCACACTATAGGAAAAGATAGCTGCAACACAGCCTTCAAACCAGTAAGAAAATAAGACTCCTCTGTAGACAAAAGTGCTAAAATAGGCTTTTTACAAAAAAGGAAATCTAACATACAAAATGAGGCAGAACTTCCTTAAGAACCAGGAAAACCACAATGAGAGACCACTGTACAAGATCCAGAACATCTTAAATTAAAAATCAATCCTAAGTGCTGAAGAGGATATGGTAGAACAAGCACACTCATGTACAGCCAATTTTACAGCCAAGTTCAAGAGATGCAAACATCATGAGCAGTTCTTTGCCTAGAAATATGCCCAATAAAAATACGTGCATATATGTAATAGGACACATGTTTAAGAATATTCATAGCAGCACTGTCTCAGTTATCTAGAGCTGCTATAACCAGAATATCACAAGAGGCTGGCTTTATTTTCTTGCAGTTATGAGGCTAGACGTTCACATTCAGGGTGACGCCTTTCAGGGAAGACTTTCTGTGTGTCTAGTGAAAAGTCCTTCCTTGTTTTTCTTCAGCGTTTGTTCCCCAGAGATTTTCATGCTGTTTGGCATCTCTAGCCCCTATCTCTGCTAGCTTACTAAATCTTTTCTATTTCAAAAGAAATTGACTCAAGACACCCCCTCCAATGTCATCTCTAGTTCTACAAAGAAAACCCACTCCCAAATGGAATTATAACCACAGGGATGATAAACCCAACCATGGCATTCAAAGAAGCTCTGATGGTACAGCGGGCTACCAACTGCAAGGTCAGTGGTTCGAACTCAGCAGTTGCTTTGCAGGAGAAAGATGAGACTGCCCACTTTCACAATGATTTCAAGTCTTGGAAACCCAAAGGGGCAGTTCTACTCTGTCCTATAGGGTCACCATGCATGGGTGGGCATGTGTACATACACATACATGAACTAAAAAATGTTTTCTTGTGTGTGTTAAGGAGACTTGGGAGGTTGAGCCAGAGTTATGTGAATGTATTGTCAATTCAAAATTTAAGTTAAAAAATATCAATAGGACCAAAATGGAACAGACACTTCCTATTTCTTCTGCTAAGTATCGCTTAAAACCCTGAACATTATATATAAAACAAAGATAAAGCACCTCCAAAAGTTTGGCAAACCAGCAAGGGGCCTCAGAACCTGAAGAATGTCACAGAAGTCATGTAACTGAGTTTTCTTTTTGCCTGATAGATTCTAGACCAGGTGCTGGGAAACTGGAAACCCAGAAAAGCCAACCGGCAGAGACAAAAACAGTCTAAAATAAAGCCTACTCTATAGCCACAACACCAGGAAAGGGGCAACCTAATTAGAAAAATTGAAGTAACAACTGCCCTGCTTCAGTCAAATATAGAAATAACTATGGCCCCACCACCATTCCTGTCAACAAAGGCCAAATGTGGAGCTTAGACTTTTATACTTATCCAGCTAAAACAGAGGGGATCAGAGCTAACCCAAACTTTCGTCTTTCCCCTGAGGGTAATGAGGATTCCTCCCTACAGGGTTAACTGAAGGCATACAGGAAGCTTGGATTTGCCCTCCATCCAGAGGTGATGAATTGCCCTTCCTTCTCCCCACCAGGATGTATCAGCCAGGCTGAGTGGAAATCTGAAATCCCACTCCACCCAGAAGTCTTTCTTTTTGCTTCTTTTACGTGTTGGGCTGTGATCTACATGGTTAGCCGTTCAAAACCACCAGCAGCTCCCAGGGAGCTGGGCTTCCTAGTCCCATAAATAGTGACAGTCCTAGAAACCCATGGGGGCGGGAGGATGGGGTGGGGCTATGAGTCAGCAATTCCATAGAGATAGAAAACAGATCAGTGTTTATGTACAGCTGCTCTAAAATGGACTGTGGTGGTGGTTATGTATATGTTAATTTATTAATTTATATAGGAAAGCCATGACATGTGAGTTATCACCTCAATAAAGCTATTATTAAAGAAAAAAAGGAGAAAGAAATGGGAAGTTAATATATACTCAAATAAAAGGAAACTAAGAGAACATGTCATTATCAGACCAGCCCTAAAGGAATGACTTAAGTTAGTTCTCCAACGGAAAGCCGATAAAAAGAACAGAAGGAGCAAAAATCCGAGTAAATACAATAGATTTCCTTTCTTTTGAGTTTTCAAATTATGTTTAAAGGTTGAAGCAGAAAGTATAGCATTATCTGATGTGGGTCTCAATATATATGTAGAGAAAATATTTAAGAAAATGATAAGCAGGTATGAATAAAGAGATTTAAAAGGAAGTAAGATTTTCCTCTAACCAATCAATTTTGAGTAAAATGTGGAACATTCTTGCTCTTTAACACTTTATAGCGGTTTTGTGCAGGTCTGTCTAATGTAATATGCCATTTGATCTCTTGACTGCTGCTTTCCTAAGCATTGATTGTGGGTCCACGCAAGATGAAATCCTTGACAACTTCAATCGTTTCTCCTGATTTGTAAGTGGCTCAGTATCCACTTGTTCTGTTTGAACACTTGCCTCTAGGCCTGTGTATGGGTTCCTCATGCACACTTTTAGTGTACAGGAGTCCCCGAGATGTAATTTAGGGAGAACATGTAGGAAGTCTTAAATGAAACAAAGACAAAGGTACATCAACCTCCGGAGGAGGGAGGTTCTTCCTTAAATAAGGAATGGAATGAAAGGAAACTGTCACAAGTTTATGATTGGTGGCAGATCAATATATCACAGTCATAGGTGGGACTACAGGAGCAGAAATGGAACCACAGTTGGACACTTTTATGTTTGACAAAGAGCTTACAAAATTGGTCCAGGACCTTCCAACCAAGGCAGTCAGGGCATGACTGGCAGGACATGACTCATAACTATGTGTCTATCAAGGACACATTCAAGCAAACCTTAAAGCAGCAGTTCTCAACCTGTGGGTTGTGGCCCCTTTGGGGGTCCAACGACCGTTTCACAGGGCTCGCCTAATACATCCTACATATCAGATGTTTACATTACGATTCATGACAGTAGCAAAATTACAGTTATGAAGTAGCAACGAAAATCATTTTATGGTCGGGGTCACTACAACAGTAGGAACTGTATGAAAGGGTTGCAGCATTAGGAAGGTTGAGAACCACTGCCTTAAAAGGAAGACTGCTCTTCCCAGCTCTGGCTAGGGAGGGGTGGCTGTAATTTACTTACTTTCCAGATTGTTCTTATTCCGTAGTTAATGGTCAGAAGAGATTCAGTGGAGGCTTAAATCTAGTGAAGACTGTAAATGGATTTGGGGTTTTCATTGTCATCTGTAGCCTTGGGCAAACAGGGTGCTCAGAATTTAAGCTCTAATACAGCAATATGAAGTGTTCTGGAATTCTCCTTTTCAAGGCTATCCATCCTTTGTCATGATCAACATGGTCAAATGCTTTTGCGTACTCAGTAAAACACAAGTAAATATCTTTGATATTCTCTGCTTTCAGCCAAGAGCCATCTGACATTAGCAATGATATCCTTGGTTGTTCCATTCCTCTTCTGATTATGGCTTGCATTTCTGGCAGCTCCTTGTTGTACTGCTGCAACTGTTGTTGGATCTTCAGTCACATTTTCCTTTTATATGATATCAATGATAGTGCTCTATGCTTTACACACTCTGCTGATCACCTTTCCTTGGAATGGTCACAAATAGGAATCTTCTCCAGTCAGTTGGTCAGGGAACTGTCCACCAGATTCCTAACATAGACTGTAATTTCTTAGCATTAAATGCTAACAAAAAAAGGTAACAAATCACAATATTGCAGGCAAAGAAACATTATCAATTATAATATGCAGGTTATAATCTAATTATAAGAACATGACAAACTAACCTAAATTAAGTGACCCATCCAAAATTCACTGCCATCAAGTCAAGCAAGTCCTTCTCATAGAGGGGCCCCATAGGACAGAGCAGAACTGCTCCTGAGCATTTCCAAGATTGTAAATATTTATAGGAACAGACAGCCTCATCTTTCTGCTGTGGAGCAACTGATGAATCTGAGCCATCAAAATTCCAGTTAGTAGTCCATTGCTTAACCCACTGTGCCACTAGGACTCCTAGATGAGAGGCATTCTTCAAAAATATGTCTAATGAAAGTCAAGGACATACTGAGGCACTAGTGGTGTAGTGGTTACTTGTTGGGCTGCAATCCACACAGTCGCCAGTTTGAAACCACTATCAGCTCCTTGGAAGAAAGACTGGGCTTTCTACTCCCGTAAACTCACAGGGGATCGCTGAGTCAGCATTGACACGACAGCAGTGAGATTTCTGATTAAAGACTAAAGAGACATGACAAAATATAATACAAGAACTTGGATTTGATCCTGAATCAAAGGGAAAATGCTATGAAGACTATTACTGTGACAACTGGTAAAACTATATAATAGGTACAATAATAATTCAAAACAAAGCAAGTCACTACCAACTACCCTGTTTCCCCGAAAATAAGACAGTGTCTTATATTAATTTTTGCTCCCAAAGATGCGCTACGTCTTATTTTCAGGGGATGTCTTAGTTTTCCATGAAGAAGAATATGGTACACATTTATTGTTTTATTAAAAGAGACCTCACACTCCGTCTGCTCCGGCTGTGCTGCGGCCAACAGTGCGCTGTGCAGCGGCGCCCGCCTCTACGGTCCAGAGTTACAGTAGCCTCTGGGGGCATTATTTTCAGGGGGATGCCTTATATTTCAGCAAGAGGCAAAACTGTAAGTTGGTCTTATTTTCAGGGGATGTCTTACTTTCGGGGAAACCGGGTAGCTGATTCCTACTCATAGTCTGAGGGACTCTAAGTGAGCAATTAGCTATCCAAAGGTTTACCCAACAGCTAAAGAGAAGACAAAAGTTGCACCTGGAGTGGCTTGAGGCAAAAGTGTGGCAAGTTAAGTAGTGTGACTCACGGCCAGTCAAGGTTTTCCAGTTTTACCTAGCCAGAGGCCTGAGGTTGTATGCAGAGGAATGGGAGGATTGTTATAAAAAAAAGAAAAAAGATGGGAGGATTGTTAAGGGGTGGAAAAGAAAAGAGGAATCTAGAATGGATTTAAGTGCTTAAGTGTTGATCTTAACTGCTGTATTTGTCTGACTGAAGGCTGGTGTGAACAGACCTGGATATATGACTGGGAGTTTTTTGTTTTGTTTTGTTTTGTTTTTAAACAGACCGAGTAATTTGTATTTGAAAAGACATGCCAAACTCCCCAGGCTGCAAGGAAAACAGTTTTGCATTTGAAGGACCCAAACCCAGCAAACCAAATCCTTTGTCTCAGAGTTGACTCCAACTCAAAGCAACCTCTAAAACAGAAGGGAATTGCCCCAGAGGGCATCCAAGAAAATCAATCTCAAAGAAAGCAAACTGCCACCTCTTTCTCCCATGGAGTCACCGGGAAGGCTAGAACTGCCCCACATCCAGTTGGCAGCCATGTGCTTAGGCATTGTGTAACCAGATCTCCTTGAAGGGCCTACAGACAGACAGACAGACAGACAGACAGACAATGAATTACACGTTTTGAAGCGTGGGCAAGTAGTTTGCTGTTGGGGACATTAAGCAAGGAAAAGTCAGATTGATAGGTAGCCAGACCGGGACGGGGGTGGGTGGGTGTCGCCCCATGCCTGGACAGGCCCCCTTCAGAAGGTTGGGGAAGGAAAATCAGGCAACCATTAGCCACCCATAAAGACCTTAACTGTAACCCCATCAGTCAGGTGGGTGTTACACCTGGGTGGCCCAAACTAGGCCCAGGTGGACTTAATTCAGCCAATGGACTCAACCAATACCATCGATCACCCGACCCAGGCAGAGGTTTAAAATAGCCTGGTGGCTAGGGAAGCTGCTCTCTGGACTCAGCTCCTGTTCAGCGGCAGGTCCAAGAGGGTCCCCTTCTCTCCCTTGCCCCTGCCCCTGCGCCCGCTCAGCTGAGCAGCTCGCTCTCACCTCAGGTCACCACGTGGTGGGCGCGCAGGCCCACGAGGTTGCCCCTGTTCTGTTGTGGACCGCAGCGTGGCTTCCGTGTGGGTTGGCACCCTTCCCTGAAATAGCGGGGACTCTTTTGAGACTGTAAAACGTGAAACTTCTCCCATTCCTTATTAAAAACCCACTAGGATCACAAACCAGGCTTCCGTGTGAACAGACGTATTACCCACTGGAAACACCTATCAAGAAGACTCTCCTTCCAAGATTGGAAGTTAAGGGAGCTGGCTTGTTTGAGGTGAGCACTGGGTGATAGTGGGTGTAAAACTTTATTAAGAGTCTGCTAAGAACCAAAATGCCTCCATGTTTGCCCCCAAGCCCACCCTATAAACTTCTTCCCCAAGGCGGACCCTGTACAAAGTGCTGCACAAACAGGAAAGAAGGCGCCTTTGTCAGAAACCAGCGAACCAAGGACCATGAGGACCGACCGCGAACGCGGACAACTGAAAATGACTACCTGGAGTTGTCAGGACACCACTGACACCGATGCCACCTCAGCCCGCATTTTCCACCTAGAAGGGCCGAGCCCATCCCTCATTTCTCTGGACCTTACAGTGGGGAGGTGCAGCAATTAAGAGGTGGACTGAGTTTGGATCCTCTTGTAAAGCCAGATTGCCTCTGTGACTGGTACCGCCGCGACCTTGGGCAGGCTGTGGTTTCATGTTTCCTAGCAGTGCCAAGTAGGATGTACCCGGAGACTGAGGCGAGCCAACCCGGGAACGACACAGCGAGCCCAACCTCCGAGGGGAGGACCACACGGCCAGCGCGGGAACTACACAAGGGACCAGACTGCCAATCTACCTCAGATGAGCCAGTCAGTGGATTGACGGGAGGGTGGGGGCTGGGAATGCCCAGTTATGTATACCTGTAAATAAATACTTTTGAATTTCTTTGTTCCAGGCTCTAACCCAAGACGGTGTGTGTAGTTAAGCGCCTGAGGACTGGAGCCCTGGCTTAAGCTAGCATAATAAAACCTCTCCTGTTATTGCAGCCTTGTTTGATCTCCTTCCATTGAAGGGGAAATCGCTCCAGGTCCCTAACACTTTTTTTTTTTAAGTTCACTAACACACAGCTGTATTGAGGAGAACCAGCTTCCCCAATCCCCTTGGGGGGGGGGGGCGTCGTCACCTGCAGACTGGGGTATTAGAGACTAGGCTGTGCAGATGTGAGGACGGCTGCCGTGTAAGAAAGGTTGCATTTATAGCGTTGCCTGGACCCATTCTTTTGAAACCCATCGAGCTGAGAGATCTGTCTCGT
>NW_022103916.1:5834384-5845947 GCF_000313985.2 Echinops telfairi | reverse complement strand
CAAAAAGAACTGAGGTCCAACCCACACCAGGAACCTAGCGAAAGCCCGGAATCCATTTCCAGTCTTCATGTGGACTGGCCCTTCACCGAATTCTTTGACCATCGTGGCCCCGCAAAGTGAAAAGCTTTGCCATCAAGGAGAATGTGAGGGCGGTGGGGGCGGGGAGAGTACAGGAGAACCGATAGCAATGAAGGATGTATAACCCCCCTCCAGGGGGATGAATCACAGAAATGTGGGTGAAGGGATACAGCAGTCAGTGTAAGATATGAAAAATATCTAGTTTCTTGAAAGAGGAGCTGATATCAAAGGGCTCAAGTAGAAAGATGTTTTGAAAATGATGATGGCAACATATGTATACAAGTTCACTTGATATAATTGATTGATGAATTGTTATATGTGTAAGAGCCCCCCAAATGATTTAATATAAAAAATATTAAAAGCCATTTAGAGGGGAAAAAATGGATTACTACCACTCTCCCAGCTAGCCTATAGATGGGGCAGTCTCTCCCTCAGCGATTTGACTAATTATGTCCTTGATAGAAATTGGGGTACTACCGTAGCATAATCATGAGTCACATCTTGGCTGCCTTGGTTTGAGACCCCTGGAGCAGTCTTGTAAACTCTAGCACTTACTCCAATCATAATCCCATTCCCCATTCTGTGGTTCTACCTCTAACTACAGTGTTAATCTGCTGCCAATTGTGGTTTTTGGAGTTTCTCTTATGCTTCCATGTCCTAATTAAGCAGGTGGTTTTCTATAAATCCTTGGAAGCCATTATGGCCTCTTGCTGATAATGTCCCTCATGTAGATGTTTTGTCTTTGTCCTAAGACTTAATAAATGTGCCTCTATGACTTATATTTGACTTTGGGGTCTCCTTTGTCCCTTACAACACTGGTTTTTGTGAGTGGGCTTACATGCAAAGGGAACTGGGGAAGAGCCTCTTTTCTTGCTAAGTCTGAGGAGGAAAAGGGTCAGGGATGATGCAGCTGTGAGCGTGGCTCGCTAACGGGGTTCAGTATGAGACTTGTGATTGTACAAACTGTAACTGTTGAGGCTGTAAGTGTGACAGAGCGGGCTAAGGGGGCGGCACCGCTGGATTGGAATTCAGTGGCCGAACCTAAAGCCCCTTAAATGTTTTACTATAATGGTGCCACAAGAGACTCAGAGCATGATAGTAAGAGTTTCTCAGTTAGATTTTATCTGAGGCCTGAAAGGATGAATCTGATCACTGAAGGGTGAAGAGAAGAGACACGATGTAGCCCCGAGGCCAGGTGGGCTGCAAAGAGAAAAGGTCATTTCTCGCAGGTGTGTGTGTGTGTGTGTGTGTGTGTGTGTGTGTGTGTGTGTGCAGGCAGGCTGAGGCAGCACAGTGCATCTGCCCCCCAAGCTCAGGGACTAGTGCCCTTACTTACATGCTGTTCAGAAATGAGGGATGGGCTCGGCCCGTGTCAGCGGTGTCCTGAAAACTCCAGGTAGTCATTTTCAGTTGTCAGCGTTCGCAGTCGGTCCTCATGGTCCTTGGTTTGCTGGTTTCTTTCCTGTTTGTGCAGCACTTTGTACAGGGTCCGCCTTGGGGTGGGACTTTCTAGGGTGAGCTCGGGGGCAAACATGGAGGCACTTGGGTTCCCAGCAGACTCTGTTAAGTCTTACCTGCTGCAGACCTGAGTGCTTGGTACCTGAGTACCTGTGCCCTGAGGACCCCTTGTCCTACTCAAGGACTGACTGCTAATGACTGACTTGGGTTGGTGAAATGATTGGAGAGGGAAGTTATCTTTCAAGTGTGAAAGAATCATTGCTGACACAGCTGGGTGGTCTAGTGTACAGTTAATTGCTATTAGAAGGCCCTTCTAGCTAGAACTCCCACTAAATAATTGGGTAACAAGGTGTTGTGGCCCACCAGGGGCATTGGGCCATTTTGCTAATGCAAATCAGATACATGAAACCCTTATAGGGATTGGGACCATGCAAATGGAGTGCATGAAATTCAGTGGCGGAACCTAAAGCCATCCTCCCTAGGCTTAAAGGAAGCGAATCTCAGAATGTGGGCAGAGGACCTCACTACTGTCAAGAAGAGATGGGAGTAGAGTACATCCTTTGGACCCAGGAGCCCTGAGCTGAGAACCTCTCAAACTCAGGAGACAAGGAGAGAGCTATAACCATGGACAGCATGAAGTGACAACAATATGAGAGCGGCGGACTAGGCTCCCCAACCTATGGAATGAGAGAGTTGACCTCCTTCCTTTAGGCTGGAGTGGGGTGCCTCTGAGCAGAGCTAAAGAGCTTTGTAACACTTGCCCTAGTCGGGCAGAGGCCAGACCTAGAGCAAGGGCCAAGAGAGGCCTGCCTCTGGACATGGAGAAGACAGTGTCCTGATCAAAGATTTTTTTTTTACTCTGTGTGTGTGTGTGTGTGTATATATATATATATATATATATATAATCATTTTATTGGGGGCTCATACAATTCTTATCATAAACCATCCATTCATCCATCCATCCATTGTGTCAAGCACATTTGTATGTTTGTTGCCATCATCATTCTCCAAACATTTGCTTTCTACTTGAGCCCTTGATATCAGCTCATTTTCCCCTCCCTCCCCACTCTGATCAAAGAATTTTAATTGGAGTTGTTCTTCCTTCCAAGTTGATCCTGAACTGTAACCTGTTACTTCCCAATAATCCCCACAATTTTGCATATGGCCTGGGCATTCTTTGTGGCCATTGCAATGAATCAGCAAACCCAACAGAGCAACGGAGAATGCTGGGGAAGGGAGGGCTGGTGTCAGAATTGGTAAAAAAAAGTCTGGTGAGTGGAGCTATGTCTTTATCCCCTCCCTCCCTCACCCTACCCACCGGGAACCCTTGTTATCATATATATATATTTTTAACGATTTTTTTGCCATATCTTACACTACCCAATAGATTCATTCATCTACAATTCTGTAATCCTTGCTCCACCTAAGGTTGTAACTCTTTACAGGAGTAGAAAGCCCTGTCTTTCTCCCTCTGAGTGACTCGTGGTTTCCAACTACTGCAGCCCAATGAGTAACTACTATACCACCAGGGCTCCTTCCTCCGACAATTAAGCCACACGATTTGACACTCTCAATCCTTCCAGTCTCTAAGTTCCAAAGAAAAGGGTTATTTCTGCACCTAAGTCAGGGTAAAGGCACAATCATCAAATCTTGGGAGGCTGAGGGGAAAGGAGACTCTATGCAATGGTTCTCAACCTATGGGGATCAAATGACCCTTTCACGGCGTTGCCCGATTCATAACAGTAGCAAAATTACAGTGAAGAAGTAGCAACGAAAGTCATTTTATGGTTGGGGGTCACCACTACATGAGGAACTGTATGAAAGGGTTGCGGCATAAGGAAGATTGAGAACCACTGCTCTATGGCTCTTTACAGCTGAAGGTCTTCAAAGAGCCAACAGAGCAGGGAGGGCCTGTGCTGGGAGTGGGGACTGGGACGGGTGTTGGCGTTAACTTGGCTATGACTAGAGAGCATATCCCCTATCACTACACTCCACCCTCAGATACCTTGTAAGGAGCTTCCTCCTCTTCTCCCTTTGTTTTGAGGCTAGACCCTCCACATCCCACCTCTCCTCTACTTACCCCATCACACAGAACTTGACTGTAGTGACATCCCTGCCTGCTCCCTCTCAGACGGACGACTGTGATCCATCTTGGGTCCAAGCCTAGAATTTGCAGGTTCATGTAACTCACCTCCCCCTTTCCTAAAGGTCAGGGGTATTTCCCTGATGAATGAAATTTTGCCCTTGGAGTCCTCCCTGCCTTACTTCACATAGGCAGCCAGGGCCAGGGGGCACTGGGGAGAGTTCCTGTTAGCTGACATGTACATGCAGGGCCTCGGCCCTTGGGCTCTCTTGCTGACAGCTCCCCTCTTCTCAGGAGACTGAAGCCAGGCTGGCCCTGGGGACTGAACTAGAACTGCTGGGATGAGGCAGGCTGGGGTCGGACAGAAGATCCTGCAGTTGCTGCTCAGGGGTCTGGCCCAGGGATTCTAGGTGCAGGGGCACCTAGCAACCCTGAAAAGTCAGTGTCCACGTGATTAATCATGCCACCTTCACCCCCACAAACACTTCCTGGAGGCACCAAGGGCAGCTCGCTGTGCTGGATTGCAGAAGAAAAAGTTCAGCGAAATCAACATGTCTAAGGCATTCACACCAACCTGGTGACTAGAACACATCCATTAATATTGCTTTCACATGGTGCAGCACATGCTTAATTAGGTGACAATTTCACATTTGTCTTGTGAATAGGTATTAACATTATTATTCCCATTTTCTATCAGAACAGTTCAGAAACATTAAGGAAATTGTAACTGAGATCACCCAGGCAAGAGGGAAGGACATAGGTTTAAACCCAGGTATGCCAGGTCCAAAATGCATTTCCTTAACTACTATACCACACCTTAGACTATACAAGGAATTAGAAAACAATTAGAATAAACAAATGATGGCTCCATGTTAACATGCAAGAATCTCATCTCACAAACATTATGCGAAGGCAAAAAAGCCAAACCCAAAGGAGCAGTGACGCAGTACTGTATGATTACATTTATAAAAATTCCCCAAATTGATGCTGTAGGGTGCCCCAGGTGGATGGGAGTGCAGGACAGCAAGCTAGTGACTAGAAAGACAAATGAAATGGGCTTCTTGGGTGGTCGTATGTTTTGTGGTGTGTGTGTGTCCCAGAAGGTTATAGTTCTTAACCAAAATGATATTCAGGCAAGCCAGGATTTATGAGGACATTAAGTGAAATACAACTGACCTGAGGGCATGATAGGGGAGGCTGGAGGAAGCGGGATGTGACCAGCAATGGGCACAAGCAGGAAGACAATGTCCCAAAGTTGACTTGTGGTGATGACTGCACACCCTTTCGTAATAGGATTGAATCACTGAAGTGTAACTTATAGCTCCATAAAAGTAACTTTTAAAATGGTCATGATGTGAGCCTCCAATAAAATGATTTTTTAAATGGTGATTATGTAGAATTGCTTAGTCTCTTAATTTTTATGATTAATCTTAGAACCCATGGCCATTGAGCTAATTCTGACTCTGAGATGGAGTTGAACTGCCCCATAGGGTTTCCGAGGTTGTAATCTTTGTGCAAGTGGATTGTCCCATCTTCCTCCCATGGATTGATTGATGGGTTGGGAAGCAAGCATTTGGCCACCAGGGCTCCTTCCAATAAGATGACAGCCGAGCAGGCCCTATGGGGAGTGGTACTCTCGGTCAGAACTGACAGCGCAGGACAGCAACAGCACTTTGTAAGCTTGATGGGATGCTTTCAAGACTAATCTGTGTACAAGAGCTAATACGGAACGGTGGTGATGGCTGCACAACTCTTCTTGCTATGATTGGACTATTGAATTGTGTAATACTTGGAAGAAGTGCCAATAGAATGTTTTTTTAAACATGAGTTAATATTGACAGCTGTAGTAAACATCCAACACATTGAGATACATTAGAAGGCTGAAACAACAATAAAAACCAGGTCAGAGGTGTTGAGTCTTCTCCTTCACTGGTACCCAAATGTACTACCAAACACAGAAGGTACCAGTGCAAGATCTGAACAACAGAGAACCAAGTTCAGCAAAAGTAACCTTGCACCCAAGGCTGGGCTATAAGAAAATACAGTATAAAGTACAATATAACTGCCATAAGTCTTCTCTTGTGACAGTTACATGTGATAGAGAATGTAATAGAATATCGAAGACAGTTAAATACTACTTTAAAAATACAGCCGCCGCCACCACTCTGGGAGGGATGAACACAGAAACGTGGGCAAAGGGAGACAGTGAATGGTGTAAGATATGAAAATAATTTGTAATTTATCAAGGTTTCATGAGGGTGTGGAAGGGAGGAGAAAAAGAGGAGCTGATACCAAGGGCTCAAGTAGAAAGACAATGTTTGGAAAATGATGATGGTAACATATGTACAAATGTGTTTGATAAAATTGATGTATGGATTGTTATAAGAGCTGCCAATAAAATGATTTTATTAAGTCACCATATTAAAAAAGGGGGGGAGTAGAAATACAGAATGAGAACAGAGAGAAAACAGGCTTACATTAAAACAAACAAACAAAAAAGCCCCCTCCAGATCCTAGAACTAAAAGTCCAGGAGAGTTTTCTTCGTTGTGTTCATGAATGCCTATCACTGTATGGTATATCCTAGAACTAGCACTATAGTCAGAGACAAACAAGCACAAATGGTGAACGATAGATGCCACATGAAGACCACCTAGGAACCAAGAACACCAGGGCTACAAATGTGAAACAAAGATGTTTCCTAGAAGTCAAGGGCGAGAGAAGAGTCTTTCCCTAGAGTCAGTGGCCTAAATTGGGATTTCTAACCTCAACTGTGAAAAAATAGTTTTATTCTTTAGGTCCCTCGCCCCAAATCACCAAGCTAAGCATATACAATGTGTGCACTCTTGTGTGTCATGTTAGATTTTATTAAAGAATATTTTTAAATATATGAGGGGGCTTCCAAAAGGTTGCAGGAAAATGAAATGGAAAGAGAATGGAATTCTCCCACCACCTTCTGAAGGCCCTTCATACAGGGAGAGGACTCCAGATGGCAGACTAGGCAGGTGCACTGTAGACCCCCGACAACAAAACGGGAGGAGCCACGTGAAACGTACCTGGATGGTAATGCTGGACTTGGAACTTCAAAGGAAAGGATGACAGGGTTCAGATACCAATGAGAGGAAGAAATGAAATGGAAACAATGAACAAGGAGGCACACAGCCATGAACTGCCAACCAGCTCTCAAAAACCAAATGCACTGCCGTCGAGTCAGTGCTGACCCACAGCGACCCCCTGTGGGCGTGGGAGACTATAGCTGGTTACCCAAGTAGAAAAACCCAGTCTTTCTGTCAAGGGGCTGCTGGTGGTTTCCAACTGTGGACCATGCCGGTTCAAGGCCAATGCGGAACCACTACCCCAGCAGGGCTCCAGACGTTGGCCATTTTGAGTTATTGCAAGTAGCATTCTGATCAGAACAGGACTCACCCAGGACTGCACCAGCGGCCACATCAGTCTAGCAGCAGTTCTCAACCTGCGGGTCGTGACCCCTTTGGGGTTTGAACAACCCTTTCATGGGGGTCACCCGATTCATCACAGTAGCAAAATGACAGTGATGAAGTAGCAATGAAAATAATGTTATGGTTGGGGGTCACCACCCCATGAGGAACTGTATGAAAGTCATGGCCTTAGGAAGGTTGAGAACCACTGGCTAAGGCAATCAGATAGGGACAGTCTCTCCCTCCCGGAGCTAGCATGCCCTCCTGGTGACCAGAGGCACAGCCCCCTACCCTCACCCACCTGACAGCTGGTCAAACCCTCCCCAGCTCCCCCGTCAGTGCTGTCCCACATTCTCCCCACCTCCTGCCCTGTTTTTCTTTATCTTTTCTTGGTTCTTCCCTCTTCTCCTCAACCTTTCCTAACCCCCCCTTTCTCTCATTCTTTTCTTTATATAAGCCTGCAGAGTAGACATTGCCTGCCCACCACCCCCTCCCCTTAACCTCCACCGTTAGCAGCACCTATCTACCCCTCCTTGGTCCGCAGTGCATGTTCCTGTAGAGTGAGCTCCGTGTTCCTTCTTCCAAATCCAGTGAGTCTTAATCGATCAACTGCCCTGCTTTGTGTTGGCTGCTTACGGCATCCTTGTCATTCTACAGGGTGATGTTGTCCTCAGGCGCTGTGGATTTCCTTCCCACCTCACAGTATTGTACTTCCCATTCCTCTTTTTGTTCGGATTCTTAGTGCCCCTACCCCCACACTTTAGTTTCCTTTTCCCTTCTTTGCCCTTCTCCCACCTCCTTCCCCTCACCCTCATCCCACCTTATGGGTGCCTCTGCAGTCAGCGTGCCCCCCCCCCTTTGTGGATGGTGGTGCATGCTCCCCGGAAGTGAGCTCCACATTCTCACTGCTGCCGGGTTTGACAACAAACACTAGTGACAGTATGGTGCCACCTTTGCTTTGAAGAAATGTCGTTTTCTGCATTCTTTTTTCCCTTTCTTTGTAGTTCTTCCCTCTCCCACCCCAGTTTTTCACCTTTTAAAAATCTTCCTCCCTTGGCCACACAACTTTTTAAATAGATACTGAGGAGTAGGTGGCCCACTCCCCATCACTAGCACATTCAGCAGCACCTTCCCAGGCACTCTTCTGTGGAGCGAACGCCGCCTGTCGGCTACAGCCATGCTCAATGGCTAGCCAGCCCTTGGACAAAGTCTATGCGGGGGTTTTTCCCTGCTCTTTTGTTATTCTTTTTTTCTTAGGTCTTCACACAATTCCTTTGTTTTTTCATCCTCCCCCCTTTTAATTTTCCCCCAATTGTTGGAAGCCAGTGCCTTTACTTAGCCAGACCCATCACACCTGCTGTGCCACTCACTGGGCAAGTGTCACCACTCACTCCAGCACCTCTGGACCTTTGACAGACTGTAGCCCAAACCACCCAGCCTGCTCTCAGCTGCTTTGCACAATCAGCTATTAGAGACCTGCTACTAAATCCACCTTGAGACAGCTGCTTAACACCTCAGAGCTGCCAGACTCTCACCAGAGCAGCATGTCTGCCACACTATATTAAAGCAAAAGGAAAATCAGAGCAAAGCAACCGAACACACAATCAACAAACTAACAAAATAGCATCACAGTATCTCAGAGACAACTGAAAACTCCAGATCACACACAGGAGAAAAACAACACAGTACAAGGTGGCTTTAAAAGGGTCAAATACAGGGCCAAAAACTCTTATGAAGGAAGAAATGTAATTGTATCTATCTGGTAAGAAATTTAGAAGATTTATACTTTGGTCCTTTCAGCAGATTGAGAAAGAGGTCAAAGAAACCACTGGCAAAATAAAATAAAATAAAACAGATAAAACTATTGAATAATTTAGGAAGACAATACAGGAACAAATTAACAAAAATAACTAGAAAATTAGACATGCAAAAACAGCAAATAGAAATTCAGAATATCAGTACTAAAATTTCTGAAATAGAAAATGTATTGAAAGAACAAAGGAGCTGAAGTGAATCAATGGAAGATAGAATTAGTAAAATTGAAAAGAAATTTATTATTATAAATCTGTTAGAACAATCAGCAGAATGTATGAAAATCATGAACTGTAAGACATCTTCAAGAGGAATAGCTTAGATGTGATTAGAATTCTAGAAGAGAATGAGACCAAAAAAAGTACTGAGAAAATTGTTGGATATTTGTGGGAAGAAAACTTTCCCCAAATCAAGAAAGATAAGATATGCATTCAAGAAGTTCAGTGAACCCCAAATCAGATGAAAACCACAAAAACTACCAAGACATACCATAATAAAACTTTCCAAAATGAAAGACAAGGAAAGTAATCCAGGAAAAATTTTAAATTGCCAACAAAGGAGATCCAATAAAACTAAGCTTTGACTAACTTGATAGAAACCATGCAGACAAGATGGCAATGGAATAATATATATGAACTCCTGAAAGAAAGAACAATTGCTAACCATGAATTGTACCAAAAACACAACCCACTGCCATTAAGTTGCAATCCATAGTGAAAGCGGCAATCCTTGATTTTGGTAAGCAAGTAGTTAAAGTCATCCAGACTTTTAGCAAGTAAGATTGTGTCATCCATATATCAAAGCCTTTATATATATACTTATATATAAGCCTTTCTCCAGTCCCAATGCCAAGTTCTTCTTCATATAGTCCAGTTTCTTGGATTATTTGCTCAGTGTACAGATGTATGGTTAAGAGGATACAACCCTGATGCAGTATTACCTCTTGGTTTGAAAATATGCAGTATTACCTTGTCTGCTTGCAGAACGTGTTCAACTTATATAGACAAGTTTATTCTAAATTTTATATGGAAAGGCACAAGTCCTAAAATAAACAAAACAATTTTGACAAGCGATAATAAAATTTGAGGAATTATTTCATCAATAGTAAGGCTCAGTTCATGGGTACAGATTTACCCAATGTAAATTTACCCAATGCATTGGGTACATTTGCTGCACAAGACTTCTTTAAAGTACTGAAAAGTAAGGAGATAACGTTGAGGACTAATGTGCACCTGACCCAAGCCATGGTATTTTCCATGGCCTCATGTGCCTCTGTGAGAGCCAGACATGGTGCAAGGAAGAATGGATGCATTGGGACTGTGGTGCTGGAGAAGAGTAAGGAAGGAACCATGGACTGCTAAAAGGACAAACTGATCTGTGTGGAAGAAGTAAGGCCAGAGGACTCCTTAGAGGCACAGATGGCAAGACTTCTCACACACTTTGGGCATGTTGTCAAGAGAGACCAATCCCTGCAGAAGGACATCACACTTGGCAAAGTGGAGGGACAGTGAAAGAGAGGAAGACCCTCGATGAGATGGGTGGACACAGTGGCTGCAGCAATGGACGCAAACCGAAGAACAACTGTGAGGATGGTGCACAGGGCCACTAGAGGTCGGAAGGAAATCCATGCCACCTAAGAACAACATCACGATGTAGAACAACAAAGACACAATGAGCATCCATCACAAAGAAGAAAGGTTGAGAGATTAGAACTTAATGGATTTTGAAGGAGGAAAAAAAATGCAGAAGAAAGCAATAATGAGGAAAAAGTTGTCAATTTTTTTTACAGTGAAAGTATTAGCTGAAAATGTTCTAAACTGAATCGGGGCCTTCCACTGCTTGAAAACATGGACCCAAACACAGACTGCTTTGCTAAAGCCTACTGGAAGATTATGGAAACAGTGAGCTACTGTTGTGAAATATATAAAGAAATCAAGAAAAGAACCATACGGACAACTAGCTTCCCGACGAGAAATGCCACCCCCTTCGCAGACAGGATGCAGATGACCCAGAGCCCCGCACCAGTGGACGGGGCTGACTACAGCTGACAGAACACCAATGTCCTCTAGCTGCTCTTTATGATTGCAGTACATTTTTATGATTTATATCATTTTATGTATGTAGGTTTCCCATCTCCAAAGGCAAATAAAGATTGGATTTATAAAGATACAGATAATGCAATGAGGGAATTGGGACCAACTTGAGAACTTTGGCATAGGCTATCAGAAATAGGGAAGGACACAGAGGAGGCACAAATGGACAAATGGGATATACTGAAGATGAAACACCTGTGTACATCGAAAGAATTCACCAAGAGAGTAATAAGAGAGTCCACAGACTGGGAAAACATCTTTAGCAATGACACATCAGACAAAGGCCTTATTACTAAAATCTATAATAGTCTGCTAGCTTCCAAAAAGAAAAAACTAATTGCCCACTGAGGAGGTGGGCAAAGGACCTGACCAGAAATTTCACAAGGGCAGAAATCCGAATGGCCAACAAACATGAGAAAATGTTCCCGATCTTTAGCCGTAAGAGAAATGCAAATGAAAACAACAAAGTGGTACCACTTAACACCCTCAAAGATAGCCCAATTAAAAACATCAGAAAGCAACAAGTGTTAGAGGGATTGTGGTGAGGTAGGAACTCTCATCCACTGCTGGTGGACTTGTAAGTATGTACAACCACTGTGGAAAT